>NC_044308.2:145198641-145278694 GCF_007474595.2 Lynx canadensis | reverse complement strand
GGTTGGTCAGTAGAGGCTTGCGTCCGGGAGTTACCTCCACCCCCTTCGTCTGAACACCCACACACACTCACAGGAGCCCGCCATCACTTGCAGACTGTATTTGCCAGCTAGCCTTCCGTTCAACTCGCGTTCGTGACCCTAAAATCGCAGGCATTCGGAAACGTGCCCGGGGTGGCAAAAACTGAGTCCCCCGATGATCAGGACCCCCGCTGAGGTCGGAGGAGGGGGTGTCCTGCCTCCCGATTTCATTCTGCGCCACAAACAAGCGTCCTTCTCCTGCCTGTTCAGGACTGTGTTTTCCACATTTTTGTCCCTTTGGTGGAGATTTCCCTGTTGAAATGGCTAATCCTGTGCTGGGACATGCCTCCCGGAGGACACGCCTGGGTCAGGAAACTTCCTTCAGGTGCCGGTTACAAAGCCGCTGGCCCTGAGCTCAGGGAGAGCGAGTCTGTAGTGTGCAGTTGGCCGTGAACACCACAGGTCTGAACTGCGTGGGTCCACTTAGACAGAGATCATTTCTCAATAAATACAGCCTGGTGCTGTAAACGTATCTTCCTTATGATTTTCTCGGTGACGCTCTTTTCTCTAGCTCACTTTATTGTAAGAGTACAGCGTATGATACATGTAACATACAAATACATATCAACCGACGGTTTACGTTACCAGTAAGGCTTCTGGTCAACCGTGGGCTATGAGTAAAGTCTTGGGGAGTTAAAAGTTATACGTGGATGTTCGGCGGTGCGGCGGTCAGCGCTCTTAGCCTCGCTGTGGTTCAAGGATCAACTCTACACTGAATAAAGCGTTTCTAAACAGAAACACGCACAGAACCAGGTCATGTGTTGATCAGCTGGGGAAATGTTGGCCGGAGGCTAGCAGCCTCTAACCCTGTGTCCCCTAGAAGCCAATTCGCTGTTCGTGGTGACCCTAGACCACAACCACCAGGCCCCCGGGGCTGCCGAGACCGTGAGGACCCCACTGCCAAGTGCAGGGCACAGGGGCACCTGCTCCTTCACTGTCCTCCGCACCCCAGGCCAGGGGCGCTGCCTGCACAGAGGCTGGGGTGTTGGCAGGGGTGGCCAGTCTCCAGGTCTACAGTCCCTCTGTCTGCGGCCTGCTTCCCTCAGGCACCTGTCTGAGCTGGGGGTGGCCAGTGGTCCCTGACTCCCTGGGGGGTGCTCGGGGCCATGGCTGGAGATGCGGCCTGCAGAGCAGAGAGGGGCTCTGGGACTCCTGCAGACCCCGGGTGAGACAGGCTGCCCCTCCCCTCCCCGGCCTCCTCTGGTGACCACAGCTGCCCAGGGAAGGTCTAGACGGACAAGTGGGGTTCTGCACAGATAACTCAGTGTGATGGGGGCAGAGAGCAGCTGAGTTCTGACTGGTTTATATACTGGGGGCTGCGTCACCTGTGCCCAAAGAAAGGATCCTGCAGTTAACCAGGTGGAAGCCGCTGGGACCAGCGGCCTTGGTTCTGGGAACTGGGGGGAGGGAGCAACTGGGGGGCACACCAGATGGAGTCCCTGGGGGACTTCGAGGGTGAGGGGGCCCCCGGGCCCCACGGCGCCCCAACCTCAGTGTCTGCACAAGTCTTTTCTGCCTCACCTTGCCCTTGGCCTTGGAGCTGCAGGTTCAAGGGTGGGTCTTCTCTACCCTCTAGAGAGGGAAGCAGTCAGGGGGCAGGGGGAGAAGGGGATCGGGTCTCAGGGCAGCGAAGCGGTGGGGGGTGGGGAACAGGGCATTTAGGCTGGCGAGTCAGATTCTCCCCGGTGTTCTTGAAGAGATGGAACCAAGTCTGGAATGCTTGCCGGTGGTTTTGGCTCCTGGACTGTGTTTCTTAGAGACACGGTGCCCAGCCTGGGCGTCGCAGGTCCGTGAAGACTTTATTTTGGGGAAGGAGCCCGTTACCCAAGAATTTATGAATGGGATCCCTGCGGGTGGCTGTGACCCTTCCGGCCAGGGGCCTGCCTCACTCCGACCCACCCCTGGACCTCCAGCCCTGCCCCGGGGTCCCCAACGCCGCAGCCCCCTGTGGTCCCAGCACACCCCACCTTCAGGCCTGGCCCCCAGTTTGCCCAGCCATCCCTGAACTGGGTGCTGAGTGTCGTCAGCTTCAGTGTACCTGAGCTGTCCCACGGCCAGACTAGACTGGAGAGTCACTCGGAGGTGGGGGCCCCTGGTGCCCCAGCTGGCCTGCTCCTTGCCCGACACCCCCGCCCGCCAGGTCTCTGCTCCCACACCCGCCGGCCCACCTTCCCGAGCACCGTTCAGGGCCCGGCTTGTGGGCTTGTCTCCCGAACAGCAGCCAGAGGCTTAAGGGTTAAAAATAACCAAAAAGCTATGACCCCAAGGTGGTTCTTCTGCCCACACTGGCCGCGAAGTCTCTCTCCCACACCTCTGCACGGGCGCTGCAGGGGTGACGCCTCCCTCCACTGCGACTCTCTGCCTCTGGGCACCAGGCACCTGTTGTCCCTTGTCTCCACCGAACTTTGACCGCTCTCCGCACAGGCCTGTGTGTCATTTGTCTGCCTGAGTAGCCTGTGTTTCCAGACCAGGTGTGGCAGGGGGTGCCGGGGTGGTGGTCGGAGTGGTTCCCCCCACCTTCCCCGCTCTGCCACAGAACGAACCCTGGACGGTCCCCGCCACATGGGCGGCTCAGGACCCGCCCGGCTCTACCCGGCTCCCGGGCAAAGCCCTTTGGGGCCGCCCCAGGCACCGTTTCCTCTATCCATCGACTCCGGTTACTTGGGTCGTATTTTTTAGACTAACCAGAAGTCAGGTGCTAATTTGACAGCGGTGACTGGGCTCGGCCCCTGGTCTCTCGGCCCCCCGCGGGTGCAGCCCCACCCTTTGCCAAGTTGGGGGCGGCTCACAGGGTGAGGGCGCCCAGGGGCTGATGGCCACCGAGCCTCTGGATGGTAGGTCCTTCCGGACGTGTCCCCAGCCGGGCTCAGCCGACACAGCGTCTCGTCCCTGAAGGCGACGGACAAGTGTGGCGCCAGGCTTTCTGCTGATGGCTGTCCTGAGGATGACTTCTCTTATTCCCATTTTTAACCGTGTCCCACGTACTCACTGAGCACAGACGCATTCGCAAGATCCAGATTCAAAGCCTGCGGGAGGGGGACAGCGGGAGGCCCCTCCCTGCTTTAGCTTCTCAGGAGCCCTTGACAACCCCCCACCCCCACCCCCGGGAGCCAAAGCTGTTTCTCTGCACATTCCAGTCAGTGAATTGCCCCATGGCTGGGTGTCCCGCCCCCCCCCCCACCCCCGTGTTTGCTTTTCCGGCACAGGGCCTGGCTGGGGAGGCGCCCAGGGGTGTTTGCTGAGTGACTGTGTCAGCCTGTAGCTCCGTTTCCTCTTAGGAGGGGGCACATGGGTGGGCTGCAGCCTGAGCGAGCCCAGAGAGCAGCCCCTCCGGCCGAGACCCCACCTCACTGCGTGTGGTCTCTCCTCCACTGGCTCCCACTGCTCCAGACCCGACCCCCAGATGGCAGGCTGTGTGTGTGTAAACTTCCCCCAGAAGAGGGCTCCGGGGCTCCATCAGGTGTGCCCTGGCCAGGGGACCCCGGTGACCCCAGCCAACAGAGCCTAGACTCTTCTCCACTCCCCCCCCCCTCCGTGCTGGCAGAAGCGGCCAAGTCCTTCTCCCAAAGCTGCTGACTCAGGCCTGAATCATGGCCTGCCTCCCGACACCCGGGAGTGGCTGCTGGTGGGGGCAGTGGCGAGGTGGGGGCTGGGCAGGCTGGGCAAGGGGGGCGGGGGTAGGTGCCGTCTGACCACCACCCGCGTGGCCTTGCGCGGTCAGGGAGCGAGCGCCATGGGCTGCATTCCAGAAGTGGGCCTGGGTGGGCCTGACCTGCCTGGGGAGGGCCCCCCTGGAGGCTGGTCACGCCCTGTGGACAGTGGGCAGTGTGGCCCAGTGGTCCAGCCCAGGAGCATCGTAGCCATTGGCCCCGGGGGCCCAGATGCTGGTTCTGTGCGTATATGCTGCCAGGCACCCCGGCTGCTTGGATCTGGGGCCCCTTGGAGGGAGGGTGGAAACACCGGTCCCACCCAGCTCTTCTGGGGGGTTCAACGGTGTGAGTTGCGTGAAACCCTCTGAGCAGCGCCCTCCTCTCTCTGTGATAAGGAGAGCGATGTTGTGGAGGCGGGTATAGGGGACCAGGCCCAGGGGTGACCCAGTGGGGACCAGCCGGCCACTGTGGACCAGGGGCTGGGGGGGTGAGAAGTCTGGGGAGGCTCTCTGGACAAGCCTCGGAGCAGGGCAGGGAGAGCAGGGGAAGGGTTAGAAAGGGCGGGGCAGCGATGGGGGAGAGAGACCTGACCTATCAGGAAGGCTCCCTGGGTGCAGGGAGGGAGGCAAGGGGGCAGGGCCGGGCCGGCTGTGATGTGCGGCCAAGCTGGCCAGAGCTGGTGGGGTAAGACATGAGTGCGTGTGTGCGTGTGTGTGTGTGTGTGTGTGTGTGTGTGTCAGAGGTCAGCTCTGGTTTCCGCCACAGGGCAGAATCCTGGTGTGTCGGGAAGACCTGGGAGACAGGGGTGCTGAGCAGTCGAAGGCAGCCAGGCCCCCCCAGTATTTGCTGAGGATGCGCCCAGCTTAGGCTTCTGAAGGCAGGTGGCCATTTACAAAGATTGGGGACACTCGGCAGCTTGTCTTGACCAACGTGTGCTGACTTCCTCTGGGGCTGCGGTCCTGCTCAGCCATGACCCCACGGTGTCTCCAGGCCCCGGCCTTGTGCTTCGCCTCATCATGTGGATGTGGGGCAGTGCCCGTGGCTCTGGAACGTGCCGTGGGAAGCTCCGTGGGGACAGAGCGTGGGAGGGAGCCTCAGGCCCTGGCCCGGGAGGCCACCCAGTGTGGCACGTGCCCACGGCGGGCGCCCAGCACGCGACCCGGGGTGCCCGGCAGGCTCAGCCCGTCCGCGTCATGCAGCCAGGCCCGGCAGGTGTCACCACCTGTCAAAGACGGGTACCCAGGGCCCAAGGGGCTAGGAGCTCACTCAGGGCCGCACGGAGGGCAGGCGGCTCACATCGGGGAGTCTCCCCACCAGAACAAGTCTCCACAGGCTGCACCTGGAGAAAAACAGCTGTTCAGCACACGGGCCCCTCCCACCCCGCCCCTCCCACCAGCACACTGGCCCTGCCCGCCCACGACCCCACCCCTCCTCCCACCTACCTGGTCAGGGGGCCAGGGGGCTGTTGTTCCCAACTTACGGAGCCTGACACTCAGAGTGGGGAGCAGCTCACAGGCAGGCAGGAGCACCCCGAGGGTGGGAGAGCCCGCAGGGCTGTCTGGGGACCCCCTGCGGGAGCCCCAGGGGGCCCAGGGACCTACTGACTGGGAGCACTGGTGTCCCCGGCTGGAAGGTGGCCCTCAGGTCAGCCAGCAGGAGGCCCCTTCTGGCCTGGCCACCTGCACAAGCCCCACACGTGGAGGGCGCCACGTGCTGTGGCCTGGGGTCTAGGGTCCTGGACCTCCCCCAGTCTGTGGCCCTGGGCAGAGGGACTGAAGTTCCTTGAGCTCAGTTTCTGCAACCCACCCCCCCCCCGTCCCCACAGGGCGCTGGGGGTCGGGGTGGGATGAGAGGGGTGTCGGGGTGTGTGAACAAGGCTCCCTCTGGCAGGGGCACGGAAGAGGGGCTCTAACCACAGCCTTCAGATCTCAGCGCCCTGGCAGGTCAGACGGCTGTGCGTGCCTGTGTGCGTCTGCGCCCGTGCCCCTGTCCTGGGGGGCGGCTCTGTGGCCTGGCCGGGCAGCGGAGAGAGAGAAAGACACGGTGGGGAGGAACTGGAGGGGGTCCCGCAAACTGTCCTTGGGAGGCTTCCAGAAGGAGGGCTTGCAGGTGCGGGGGAGAGCTGTTCTGAGTTGAGGGGTCCGGGGTTCCCCAGGGGCGATTCCTGGGTGTATCTGCCCTGCTGGGCTCTGGCTCATACTCATTCCACCCCCCCACCCCCCCACCCCGGGGGAAGGGCTGGTCTGTCCGGTTCCTGCAGCATTCCACACTGACCTCTGGACTTGCTTCTGGAAATTTCTCTGCTTCTTCTCCCTCGGGGCTCCCTCCTAGCCCTTCCCCCCTCCTGTACTCAGCCCTCTCCCAGGCGGGTGGAGGAGGTCAGTGTCCCTGAGAATCAGGGCTCAGCCCCACCCCCACCCCCCCCCCACCCCACCCCCGGGCAGTGCCCCTCCCCTGCCCTACTCCCCACATCTCTCCACATCCTGGGACACCTGGGGAACCCAGAACACAGGGTCGTCCCCGCTGCCGCCCAGGGGTGTGACGTCAGGTGGGCAGGAAGCCAGAGGCCTCGCTGGGGTCCCCCCCCCCCCCCCGGCCCAGGAGCGCAGAGCCCAGGCCCTGGCCCGGGATCCGCAGCTCCCCCCGCCCCACCCCGGGCCTGGGGAGGGGCGGTCCGGCAGAGACCTCCCAGCCCCTCGCCTGAGTTCTGCAGGGGGAGAGGCGGGGCCGGCGGGGGAGGGCAGGCTGCTGTGTGGGGCTGAGGAAGCAGCTGCGGACTGAGTCACGCTCCGGAAAACGAGGGAGGCCGTTTCCATCACCATCTGTCTCCTTGGGAAGAGGAGGAGGAGGAGAGGGCGGGGGAGGGGGCGCGCCGTCCCTGGGCCTGACGGGGGTGGGGGTGGGGGGTCTTTCCCAAAGCAGCTCTCACCTCAGCCCCCACAGGGCCCTCCAATTCGGTGGGGGGGGGCTCTCCAATCCGAGGGGGTGCTGTCTGGTGCTCCGCACAGCAAGCCGGGCCTCACGGGGGCTCTGACCAAGGGGCAACTTGGGGGCTCCCCCGTCCCCAGCTTAGGAACCTCAGAACCTGCACGTCTGTCCTGAGCTTAGCAGGCAGTGGCGGGGGTTGGGGGGGGTAGTCAAGTACCAACCATTCGCCCCCGAGTGCGGTGGTGACCCAGACGTCCCCTGTCCCCTGGGGCTGTGGGAACCTTGGCTCAGCAAATCCCTGAGAACCACCCCCTCACGCCTCGCCCCTTCCCCCTCCGGCAGCTGTGGGAGGGGCTGGGCCAAGTGTCGCTGAAGACCCGCCCCCAGGAGGACTCCGGCAGGCTCTGAGGGGGCTCCAGCCCCTCCCCTTGCCCCTGTGTCACCCCGCCGGCCCTTGGGAGGGGGTGTCCTCTCTGGGCAAGCCCCTAGGCTGTTGCCTTCTCGCTCCTCTGGAATGATGACATTTCCCCGTCATGTCACATGCAGATGGGCAACTGAGGCCCGAGAGAGAAAGGGGCTCCCAGACCCCTAGTCTCCCCGGGACCCCTCCCCCTCAGCTGCAGACCAGGGAACAGGCTGGATCTGAGGGTTCCAGGGTATGGGATAGGAGGCATAGGTGGGGGCAGGAAGCAGTGGGGGCAGACTGCAGCCTGCCGTCCCCCTGACCACATGCCCCCCTTGAGCAATGCGGGGGGCCCATCGCCCGGCTCCCTAGATGTGTTATCTGCCTCTCTGGTTTCAGGCCGCTAGAGGATATTCAGGGTGATGGTGCAGTGCACCTGACACGGGTCAGAGCCAGCGGGAAGGTCCCCGCTGGCAGGATGGCGCCCTGGTCCCTGAACGCTGGTGGAGGTGCCCATGGGGCTCGGCCTGACCCTGCGACCTGACCCCATGTGGTTCTTGTTCAGGGCACAGAAGTAGTCAAGAGCATTTTAGGTGCAAGAGCCAGAAACCCGACCTGGTGGAGGAAAGGAGACCGAGAGGGATTGCCCCACCGAAGTCCCAGGAGGTGGGAGAAGGCCCCTTTCCCTCTCCTGCTCCCTGCTGGTCTCTGCTCTGCCCCGTCAGCCTTGTCTCCACCCCTCCCCCATGCTGGCGCCTGTAGCACTCCTGGCCTGGGGCCCTTGGAGGAAGGGGATGTTGGTAATGAGGCACCCCATCCGGGAGAGAGTTCTGGGGACTCCCACCCTCCTGCAGCCTCTGTGGCAGGGGACAGGGTGGGGCCAGGACTGTGGGCTGCTTCCCACAAGGCCTTGGTTCAACAAGGGGGCAGCACTCCAAAAGAGGGGGGCTGGTTTGAAAGACGTCCACGGGTGCCCTGGGCCCGCCTGGTGGGAGCCCCTTCCCTACAGACAGAGGTGGACCTCTCTGGAAAGATGTGGTTCCCAGGGCTCAGGACCCCCAGGTGGGAGGGGCGTATCCGAGGTTCACCAGCACTGAAGAGGCCTCTGGAGGGCTGCCTGGAGAGGCTGGCGAGCTTGGCCGTGGCCATGGGAATGGTCAGCTGTCTGGGAGCGACCCCTTGGTGCTGGGAATTGAGAGGTCACCTTTCATGTGAAATCGGGGGTGGGGGGGTGGGCAGGCTTTGAAGCCTGTAGGCAAGTCCCCTCCCTCCCACGTCAAGGACGCATGGGGCATGCCCCGGCACACTGGGCTTCCCGCAGCCTGGGGCACAGCAGAGCATTTCCATGTTGCAGATTCAGAGCCTCAGAAGAGTGAGCCCAGAGGTGGTAAGGGGTGTCAGAGCCGAGGTTCTTCCCATCAGCAGGCACTCCCTTTGCTTCTACCCTGGCTCTGTCGCGGGATACTTGAGGCTGCTTAGTGTTAAAACCATTACAGTATCCAATGTCCATCTGTCCATCCATCCATCCACCCGTCTACCCATCCGTCCATCCATCCATCCATCCATCCATCCATCCGTCCGTCCATCCATCTGTCCATCCGTCCACCCATCCGTCCACCCATCCTTCCATCCATCCACCCGTCTACCCATCCATCCATCCATCCGTCCATCCATCGATCCATCCACCCATCCATCCATCCATCCACCCATCTACCCATCCGTCTGTGCATCCATCCATCCATCCGTCCATCCATCCGTCCATCCATCCATCCATCCATCCACTCATCCACCCATCCATCCATCCATCCACCCATCTACCCATCCGTCCATCCATCCGTCTATCCATCCATCCATCCATCCACCCATCCATCCATCCATCCATCCACCCGTCTACCCATCCGTCCATCCATCCATCCATCCATCCGTCCATCCGTCCATCCGTCCATCCATCCATCCATCCATCCATCCACCCGTCTACCCATCCGTCCGTCCATCCATCCATCCATCCGTCCATCCATCCGTCCATCCACCCATCCATCTGTCCATCCACCCGTCTACCCATCCGTCCATCCATCCATCCATCCATCCATCCATCCATCCGATGTTTATTGGAAGCCTGCCATGTGCTGAGCGCAAGTTTGGCACTTGTTAAACCAGGTAAACAAAGGCACAGCAACACCCTTGAGTAGGGTTGCCAAATTTAGTAAATAAAAATACAGGACATCCCGTTAAATTTGAATTTCAGATAGATACTGTTTTAGTCTAAGTATATAACCATGTCCTATGCAATGTTGGGTATAAGTACGTCCCAGATATGGCATGGGACATACTTATGCTGAAACTTATCTGCTGTTTGCCTGATACTCAGATTTAACTGGACTCTTCTGTGTTATCTGCTAACCCCGCCCTGGTCAGCTGGTAAAACAATGGAAGGACAGACACGTTGACATTCCACGTGCAGGATCTGACTCAATCCTTTCCATGAACTTGGCGATATTATCTCCATGTTAAAATCGTAAATATGGAGGCTCAGAGAGGTCAAGAAAGTTGCTCAAGGTTACCCAGCTAGTGAGGGCTAAACCAGAGGCACACAAGGAACGGCTTATTTTGAAAAATGCTTGTCATTAAAGTAACAGATAATGTAAAAACTTGCAAAAAGAGTCTGTAAAAGTTGTTTTAAACTTGACCACTGAGAAATAGCCATCGTTAAATTGCTAAACCTTATTCCAGACCTCTTCCTCCGCAAATGCCACGTGGAGAGGAGGAGGCCGGGAATCCCTCACAAGCAGAATGGGGTAATCCTGTCATGCTTTACTCTAAAACCAAACATCAAATTTCTCTCTTTTGGATTCAAACAGAAGGAATTGTTGCATTTCAGAGAAGTATTTTATCACAACAAAGGACGCCGGGTTGGCTAAAAGAACGGGCCTCCTGTGTCTGCAGCCATGGCCGCCACGGCGGAGGCCGAACGAGCCTTGTGGACACGGGGCCGGGGCAGCCTCTCCGGCTTCCTCCTCTCTCTGCGTCACTCTTCTCTCTCCTCACTGTGGCTTCGGTGGCTCCGCCCAGGACACTTTCACTGAGGTGGCAATGACACAGACAAGCGCATCCGAAGCCACAGTCTGGACCACCCTGTGGCCAACACGCCGATGGTAGGCCTGGCCCCAGCCGCTGCCCCAAAGCTCCCCTGGGAGCTGCTCGCACTCGCGCCCCTACTCAAGGTACCTGGTGCTGTTTGCCCCATGTGTCTCCTTGGCCTTAGTCTCCCTCGTCTGTGTGCCCGTTTTTCTATGGGGTGGTCTATCTTTTTCTTGTTGATTTGCAGGAGCTCTTTATATATTTATACATCCTGGACACAAGCCTTTGCTGCTCACTCGTATTGCAACCGCCCCACCCGCCACCTTTTCTGCCGCAGTTGTGACGCCCGAAGTTTTACCTGTGTTTTAAACTCAGCGAGGGATTTCAGGGGGCCTGGGTGGCTCAGTCGGTTAAGCGTCAGACTTTGGCTCAGGTCATGATCTCGAGGTTCACAAGTTTGAGCCCCACATCTGGCTCTGTGCTGACAGCTCAGAGCCTGGAGCCTGCTTCAGATTCTGTGTCTCCCGCTCTGTGCCCCTCCCCTGGTTTCTCTCTCTCTCTCTCTCTCTCTCTCTCAAAAATAATAAATAAACGTTAAAAAATAGTAAATAAACTCGGCGAGGGATTCCAAATGTTGTTTTGTACTATCTTTTGTTCACACGTAATCACCCTTTTACGGGTTCTTCACGTTTTTCTGTATTTTCGTGTCTACACCTGGGGTCGTTTTCCTTTAGCCCAAATGCACGGTTCTTCCAGCCTTGCTCTTAGCGCAGGGCGTGGGAGACTTGTCCGGGTCTGATGCACTCTCTCCCGGGAAGGGTGTTTTCCGCGGCCCTCTCCCGGGATGTCTTCGGCTTCTGCGACTTCTCTTGGGCGTCAGTCACCTTTCCTGCTACTTCGCATGCCCGTCGTGACTGGGGAGCCGTGGAGGCTTGGGGCTGTGTTGTGTTCCCTCTCGCATCATTCATTTTCTTGTTTTACAGCAACTCAAACCGTAAACGCTGTCCCTTCTGCGTGGGATCTCTGTGCCGTTAGCTGAGCTGCTTGGATTGTGTCCCCTGCCCGCGTGGCTCACAGACCAGCCAGGGGTTTGAGCAGAACTTACCAGGGGGTATTCGGGACTCCCCTTCTGGGGTCTCCTCTCGCCTTCCAGCCGCTGCGACCACCCCCAGCTCCGCCCTCTGGTGCTTCAAGCGGCAGGACTGTGGGTTCCGCCGGGGTTTTAGCCTGCCCTCTGACACAGAGCGCCAGCGTGGGATGCGAGTCCCTCCTCCTGAGCGTCCACGTCCTACAGCCTGGGTCTGGGTGCCACCGCGCCCGTGCTGTTGGACAGGTGTCTCCGTGTCAGCGATTGTGGACGGCTGTGCACGGAGCTGGTCCAATGGCAGACGCCCGGCCTTTGCTGGGAGCTGCCCTCGGGCAGTTAGGACGGAGGAGGGCTGGAGCCCACAACCCGATCTGGACAGAGCAGGGCAGACGGGGGCGTCACTTGGTGAGACCCGGCCTTGCTCTGGCTAGCCTTGGTTTAGGGGCTGGTCTCATCAGAGATTTAACGGGGAGCCTGGCCGGGCACAGCACCAAGGCTTCACAAGTGTTTTGGGGCGTGTGGGACCAACGGTGTGTCGTGTCCGAGGACCTTGCCCCCGTGGCTGTGGGAAGCTTCGCCGGGCTCTCTTTCGGTCACCGAGGCTCCCCGCCTGGGCCGAGGTCGGTCCTCGGCCCAGCGCCCAGAACCGGCGGTCGTCAGCCCTCCGAGGGCTCTCCTGTCTCCGGGACTTCAGCTCATTAGGCCACCATGGCCCCACAGCTCCCTGAGCCTTAGCACAGAGGCTGTAGTGTGTGTGGCCCCTCTCGGTCCCCAGAGGGAGTGAGACCTTCCTGGGAGGGGGGGACCACCCTTCCTGCCCCTGCAGGTCCAGCACCCCCAGCCTCCCGGGGAATAAAGATCAAATGAGAGGCAGGACCAGAAAGTCTGTTGAAATCACTGCTTCTCACATGGCATTTAAAACAAACAAACAAAAAAAGCCCAAACTTTTAAAACTGGGGGTGCATTTTGCCCCAGCGATACCAATCCTGGGACTTGTCTCAAGGCGATAACTTAGACGGATGGGGCGCGTTCAGGGTGGTCCGGCCGTAGACCAAGATGGTGACTTGGAACCAGCACTGAGAGGGAGCGGCCAGGGTGCCGACGGTAGAACCGTTCACAACGTTGAAAGAAAAACCCTACGAGTGGTGAATTCCCAACGGTAGGTAATTTGTTGAAAAAGATTTTGGGGGGCGCCTGGGTGGCTCAGTTGGTTAGGCGGCCGACTTCGGCTCAGGTCACGATCTCACTGTCCGTGGGTTGGAGCCCCGCGTCGGGCTCTGTGCTGACCGCTCAGAGCCTGGAGCCTGTTTCAGATTCTGTGTCTCCCTCTCTCTCTGACCCTCCCCCATTCATGCTCTGTCTCTCTCTCTCTCAAAAATAAATTTAAAAAGTTAAAAAAAAATTAAAAAAAATTTTTTGGTTTACACGTAGTTTGAAGTCACAGTCACTAAAATAATTGTGGCAGATCTGGTGGAATATCGTGTTCTGTTGCTGACGGAAGTCAGCAAATTCCAAGGCGGCCTCTGTGCACCACACTTTGGGGATTCGTATCTTTCGGTCGTCTGTATTTTCTGACTTTTTAAAGTAATGACGACTTTTCTGGGGTGTGTGTGTTTGGGGGACGATTTGCATGCAGTGAAACGCACAGGCATTTGACAAGCAGACGGTGGGACCTGCACCCGGAACAAGGTGGGGCGAACTCCCCCCCCTTCAGAAGGCTCCCCTGTGCCTGTTTCTGGTCCATGATGTGTTGTGGATGACAGATTAGTCACTGGAAGGTGAGTCGAGGCCAGAAGAGAGTCTGAGCTCTGAGAGGTGGTCACGTGGTCCTATCACGGAGCCCCTGTGGCCCGGTGGGGGGCAAATCTGTGCCCTGTTCCTGGTGCCCTGCAGGTGCTGTGGTCTCGCGACCGCCGGAGGCTGCCATCCCTCCAGTCACCCGGGGGTCACCTGGCCAAAGGCACGGAAGGCCTTTGTGACTGGGATGTCACCTGCCCTGGGAGGGAATGCTGCATTCCAGGGACACAGGTCTTTCTATCTCAGCTGCTGGCGCATATCAGCCCTTCTCAGGACCCACCTGGGGCCTCAGTGGCTGTGGGGTGACACCTCCCAGCAGCCTCATGGGCAGGGGCAGGCCATCGGGGGCCAGGGCCCCTGGAACTGAGCACCACAGGCTGGGGGCTTAGACGACATTGGTTTCTCGTTCTGGAGGCTGAAGTTCAAGGGCAGAGTGCAGGCAGGGTCAGGTTCCCGGAGGAGGCCCTCCCTGCCCACAGAGGCCACTTTCTTGCTGTGTCCTCCCACGGCCAGCGGGCTCTGGGGTTTCTGCTCTCGTGAGGGTGCCACCCCATCCGATCAGGACCTTATGACCTCATTTAACCTTGACATCCCCCCCCCCCCACCCTGCCCAGGGCTGTCCCCAAATCCAGTCACACTGGAATATGGGCTTGAACACGTGAGTTGGAGGGACACAGTTCGGCCCACAGCAGACAGCTATCGAAGCAGGGCCCGCAGAAGGGACCCGGAGCTCCTGGTCCTGGAGGGCACTTTCCCGCGTGGACCCCCACGCCCCCTGGTCTCTTCGCAGGTGTCCTCGGGGCCAACGCTCAGTCTCCAGAACGCCAGGGGGTCCTTTCTCCCACAGCTGCGCCTGCGGGGTCTGGGGGCAAGGTCTGGGGGCAGGGCCATCCGTGGGTGTAGGGGCGGGGCCGGCTCTGGGCGTGGGGGCGGGGCACGCGGGGAAAGCCCGTGTCCGCTGGAAGGCGGGACAAGTGCGCAGGACGACCTGGAAGCACGCACTCGTGTCCGGCAGGGGGATTGCTTCTCTGGTCAAGATAAGAATTAAAACACCTTCCGTTAAGTACTGTGGCGCTCATTTATTTATTACGGAGGCTAGCGAATAACTCGGCCTTCTTGAGGGGGGACAGTATTTGCCCCTCGCCGCCCTGGAGTCCCTCCCAGCTTCACAGGGCCCCGCGAAGTAGCTGGTGGAGGTTTGCTGTGTGTGTGTGGCAGGGGGGTGGTCCCGGCCTCCCCAGGCCCCCAGGCCCTGCTGAGAGACGAGGGAATGGCCTCGTCCACTACCAGCAGGCTTCCTAGGGGCCCCTCTAACCAGCCCGGGTGCCCACCCTGCCGAGGCTAAGACGTCTCCGCAGAAGAGCAGAGCTCCCGGGGTGGGAGGCGTCTTCCCCACCAGGGCCCCTCCACGGCCTGTCTCCTCTGTCCTGTCCCGGTTCCTGGCTAATGCGGGCTCTTGCCCCGTCCCCCCGGGGGGACCACAGAAGGAGGACAAGGATGGACCCCAGGGGGAAACCCGGGCACTGAGGTTGTCTGGAACGGGGCGGCTGCAGGGCGGTGGGGAGGGCCAGGAGGAGGTGGGGGTCTGGCCCTCCAGGGCGAGGGCTGTTGAGAACAAGGTGATGGCTGCTGGGGAGCCCACCTCCGCCCTCGGCCTTGGCGCCCGGGTGGGCTATTGGTGGTTAGGGAGCCCTCGCCGGGCGGGGGGCTTGCTGAGGGCACTTGCAGGGGGAATATGCCTCCCACATCAGCTCCCCCACCCCCCCACCCGCGGGGGCCCTACACCTCTCCTTGGTTCCGACACCGTCCTCCTGGGGACTGGCCTCAGCCCCCGGGTCCCACAAGACTGCCCCTCCCCCAACTCCGGATGCCGGTGGCCGTCCTGGTTGTCACCTGTGTCTCTGAGCAGCTGGCTATAGATCGGAGGTTCCAGTGACTCCCTCCGTGGGCCCACCTGGTTGGCTAGGGCAGCTCACAGGGAACACTTTACTTAGTCGATCAGCTGGTCATCGTCAAGGCTAGAACTCAGAACAGCCCAAGAGCTGCAGAGCCAGGCAGGGCGAGGGGAGGGGAGGGGTGGAGCCCCCTCGAGCCCTTGAGCACATGGCTGTCCCCAGTCTCCAAGAGTTCAACCACCTGAAGCTCTCTGACCCCAACCCCATCCTTCTTTGGCTTTTTACGGAGGCTTGATTAAGTCATTGGCCATTGGTGATCCATTCAACCCCCAGGCCCTCTCCCCTCCCAGAGGCCAGGTGGTTCCTGCTCTCAGATCACAGGCTTGGATCCCCGGCCACCAGTGCCATCCTGGGGCTTTCCAGCGTCTCCCCATTATGATACAAAAGACACCTTATTGGCTCTTCTCACTTGGAAAACCCCAGGGGGTTAGGGAGCCAGAAGCACGATGCAGAGCAAACATACATTTGGTCTCACGGGAGGCGTCCCCCGTCCCCCTCGGGCTCTGGGGATACGCGACTAGGCCGGGCAGCTCACGACACAGAACCAGAGCCAGAATGCGCATTCTCGGGCCACAGTGGCCAGAGGCGCCGGTGCGCGTCCCCTGCTCAGCGTGTGGGGCACCGTCACGGGGACAGATGCACCGAGAATGTGATGTAGATAAGCATGAAGACCTCAAATCAAATACAGCCAACGGGTTAGATCCACGCGAGTAGATAAAGGGGTCCTTTATCGGTAAGAAACAAGAAAAAATCATGAGAAAAGGCAGCAGTAGGTTTGGCAACCATGATCATAGATGACAAATGGGGACCCGGGCAGCTGAACCTGGGGCAAGTCGTGAGGGCAGGGCCAGCACGGGCAGGGCGACAGGAACCACTGCAGGTAAGACTGGTCGTGTAGAGCGGCAGCGGGAATAAGGCGAGGTGGAGGCCCCCCCTACCCCCCCCCCCCCCCCGGGGCACAGGGGGGTGTGGTCACCCGTCCACCTGCCCAGGGAGGGCACCACATCAGCGGGGAGGCGAGGGTCAGCAGTCAGGCCACCCTGAGCTCTCAGAGGGACAGATCCACACGGGGACGTGCAGGGTCAACACAGTCGCAGGAAAGGCCAGCTAGACGGCAGGGGGCGGGCAGAGGGACACGGACCTGGGGCAGGTGTGGGAGGAGCAGCACCAGAGACGGATTTCACAGGAGCCTGAGCGGCGGAGTGACTCATGGTCAGAACCTGCACAGATGCTCGAAGGAAAACAGAGGACGAGGAGGAGAGGGTTAGTGTCCCTGCAGGAGACGGGGGCCCACGGGCAGAGAGGCCCACAAAACCCATGCGGTACCCTGTGCGCCCCTCCGCGTGGGCCACGTGGGCCCCTCCGTGTATTCGCCTCCGTGTGCACCCCTCCGTGTGCTCCCCCCCCCGTGTGCTCCCCTCTGAGTGCTCCCCTCCATGTGCTTCCATCTGAGTGCTCCCCTCCGTGTGCTCCCTTCCATGTGCTCCCCTCTGTATGCTCCCTTCCATGTGCTCCCCCCCCCCCCCGTGTGCTCCCCTCTGCCTAGACCCCTCCATGTGGGCCCCTCCGTGTATTCGCCTCCGTGTGCTCCCCTCCGTGTGCTCCCCGCCATGTGCTCCCCTCCGCGTGGGCCCCTCCACGTGGGCCCCTCTGTGAGCTCCCCTCTAAGTGCTCCCCCCCATGTGGGTCTCCAAGCGGGCCTCTCTGTGACTCTCTGCGGGCCTTTCCATGTGAGCTGCTGGAGCTTCCTCACCACATGACGGCCCCCCCCCCCCCCCGCCCCCACAAGTGCTCCGAGAAACCAAGGGGGCGGCCGCCATCCCACGGATGACCTAGTCCCAGAAACCAGCACGGGCGACGTCCTTCACGCGCGCCGTGTGCAACATTGACCCTGATTTGAAGCAGGTGGGAGCCCACAGGGGCAGGAATTCTGGACGCCGAGGACGCACAGGCCCTCTGGGCGGTTGGCTACCACACGAATACACGACGCAGCACTTCAAAACGAGCTTGAAGACCGCAGGAATCACACGATATGTGAAAAATACCGCAAATCAGAGTTAGAAATAAACTGAACATTAGTTTGGAAATGAAGATTAGAGCAGAGGGGCCACAAAAGTGGAGGCACACAAAAGCATTTGGAGAAGCATAGAAGGAAGTAAAAACGCATGAAAAGGATTGGAGAGAAAGCGGAAAATCGAGGAAAGGGGCAAAGCGGGGCGCTGGGGCGTCTCCAGGCGCAGCTGCGCCACGGCCAACAAGCGCCCAGACGCGCCTCGACAGGTGGGGGCAGGTGGGCGCGCGGGGCATCTGCGCAGGCGCAGCGGGGCGGCCGCACGGAGGGCGGAGCTGCGGCGTCGCTGGGGGTGTGGGCTGGGACGGCTAACAGGGGTGAGGTGTCCCTTCGGGGTGAGGAAACGTCCTGAGAGTAGAGCGGGTTCGTGGTTTGGCTGCACGACTTTGTAAAGACGCTGAAAACCGTTGAATGGCACGCGTGAGATGGGCGAAGGGCGTGACGTGTAAGTTACGTGTCGATCGCGGTGCAAGGGAAGGAGAGAAAGCGGAGGAACCAACAGCCTATAATGGGACGTCCCGGGGAAACCCCACAGCACCCGAGCAGAGCGGTCGCGAAACACTAAAACCCACGTCAACCCACCTGGTCCGCAAAGTCTGGGACTCACGTGCTGAAAGGACACGTCACGTACACTCAGGGAAACTGAGCCAGAATGACTAACACTGGGACGCGTTTTTGTACGATTATTAGGCCCTGGGGCTCTTAGGTCTTAGACTGTCTAAGGGAAATCCCAGAAAACGCCCACCCAGGTGGATGGGACCACGGGATGTGTGGGCGGATGGCACGGACCACACAGGGGCCAGGGGACGCCACAAGAGCTCTGCATCCTCCGGCACCTGCGAACCCAGGGCCGCACGACACGCAGGACACAACGGCGCAGCCCGCTAGAGCGCAGTAGAAGGCAGCAGGACAGTCTCCCCCCCCCCCCCCCAGAAGCAGGCAGGGCGGGGGGAGGGGGAGGGGCCCACTGCAGATTCGGTCGCTGACAGGAGTCACCACCCCGGACTCAGGACATGCCAAGCTCAGCCCCACAGGCAGTGACCACGGCCAGGTCACACAGGTCTCAGCTGGCTCCGGGTGGCCCTGAGCACAGGTCCTCCCTCCAGCGGGCCGCGCGCGGTCATTGTCTGAAGGGGCACGGGACCACCTGCCCTGGAGCTGGGACTCCGGAGCTCTGCAGGGGGCCAGAAGACAGAACAGGGGTCCCCGACACCCAGCCACCTTCAGGACCTTCGTGGCCAAGCCTGGGTCCCAGCAGGGGCCCCGCCTGCCTTTGTGGGGGTGGGGGTCCACCCAGCTGTGGGATCCTTCACATCGTGCCAGAGCTCCAGGGCATCATGTCCCCAGTCCTGTCACATCCAGTGCCTCTGCCCCAGGGTGGGGGCCAGCGAGAGGAGGGGGCTGGCCGGGGGCGGGGGGCTGAGCTAGGACCCAGGATGGCGGCTCCCAGTGACCCCACCAATTCCGCAGGTGCCGGGAGCCCTCCCTCTGGCAGGTGCAGGGAACCACCTGCCGCTGGCCCCGGCTAGTTGGGTGAGAGGAGCGCCCTCTGGTGGCTGGAGGCGGCATCACCCTCCTTTGTTTTCGGGGACCAGTGGCCCTGAATCAGGTCTGGGATTGGGGGGGGCGGGGGTGGGATGTGGGGAGTCCCCAAAGACTTCCTGGGCGAGCAGGGGCTGGCAGTTTTGGGGGGAGTGAGGTCCAGCGCCCCGACTTGCGCGGGCGCCCGCCACACCCCGCCGCCTCCGTGATCCCGGAGAGTGAATCAGTGTGCTATTTGTAACTACGGAAACAAGACTTCTTTTGTCCCCAGTGTCCTTGGGTGAACAAAGGTGCTTAGAGCTAAGTCTTTGAGACGTAGCAGAAGTTTGGCTCTGGATACTAACTTTCTCACAGCGAGGAATACTCACTGTGGAAATAGGGATTAAAACAATCCCCATTAAAAAAAAAAAGAGGGGGGGACACCTGGGTGGCTCAGTAGGTTAAGCGTCTGACTTCGGCTCGGGTCTGATCTCGCGGTTCGTGAGTTCGAGCCCCACGTCGTCAGACTCTGTGCCGACAGCTTGGAGCCTGGGGCCTGCTTCGGATTCTGTGTCTCCCTCTCTCTCTGCCCCTGCCCTGCTCGTGCTCTGTCTCTCTGTGTCTCAACAATAAGTAAACGTTAAAAAAAAAAAAAAAAAAAAGAACTCTCTCTCTCAAGGTGACGATGGTGGGGATTCCATCACGATATTGTGGTTTTGTTGGAAGTATCTGGAAGTCTGATCCGCTGCTTGCTTTCAGACCGCCCGTGTGAACCTCCGGCACGTGCCGTGACCCCAGAAACCCTGCGTGGAAGGCGCGTGCACAGGCCTCTGCTGTGTGATTGCTCTCGTGGGGAGTTGGGGACGGGGCCCAATCAGGTTTGCCCCTGGCGGTGGGGACGGGGACTTAGGGGAGCGGCAGGAGGAATGTTCCGGAGTGGCTTCTGTTAGAAGGCACTCGTGGTGCACTCGGCTGACGGGCCCGCAGCCCTGAGCCCCCTCCGTCTCCGCCGGCGCCCCCACCCGGGACATTTCGCGTGAGTGGAATCGCGTGGCAGGGGCCCTTCCCGCCTGGCTTCTTCCCCTGCGCATGGGGTTTCAGGGTCATCACGCCGTGGGCGTCAGCGTGCACCCCCTTCTGCCGCTGAGTACGGTGGGCCGCGTCTACAGCTTTCCTCGAAAGAAATAGAGAACCGTAAACAACTTCCAAAGTCTAGTTAGTTAACCGTCTGTCTGCTGGAGAGCTTTCAGAGACTGGGCGGAGGTGTGCATCCGAGGGACAGACAGCTGACGGGGCGGGGGGCCCATCTGGACAACGCGGGGTGGCCGACTCGGGAGGGTGGGCACCGGGGTCCGCTTTGCTGTGGGAGGACGTGTTTGAAGCGTCCTGTGGAAGGAGCCCTGGGCTGTGGGCACCGGCTGGCTGTCCCTCCATGTCCCTGACCTTGAGGAGGCGACGGTGGCCAGTGGAGTCCAGCTGGGGCTGTGGATGCCTGGCGTTCCCCCCCTGCATGCACAGCGTGTTCTGCTCCCCTATGCTTTAGAAGTCACGTGTTCCCAAGGAGAACCCAGGCTGCGCGGTGACAAGTGTCACTCACAGGCAGTGGGGGGGAGGGGGGACCGGGGCCTGGCTCTGCATGGGCTGTTCTTCCGCGTCCGGCCTCTTAAAGGAACACGTAGTCGCATGCCCTGTCACCCGGGTCAGAGTCGATCCACGGTCTCCTGGGCCACGTCGGGGTTTTGGCATCAGCGCCCTCGTCCCCAAACTGACTAAGGGCCTGTGATGTGACGTTTCCTGTTGCATTTCCTCTTCAGCTCAGAAGACTGTGTGAGCCGCGTGGGGCCCTGGCCGTGGCAGCTGACGGGACCGGAGCACTGCCCGTGAGGGGCGTCTGCGAACGCTTTGCCACGTTCAGCCTCCAGGACACAGAGGACCTCGCCCTGCGCTCGAGGCAGCAGGGCCGGGCGGGGCCGGTGGGGTGCGGTCCGCGGGGGGTCCGCTTGGAGAGACCTTACCTGCTGTTGGCTCTGTGTTCCTGCACGGGGCCAGGGAGCACGGCCTGCACCGGCCCCCCCTCCTTTCAGAAATTCATTTATTCATTTTGAAACAGAGAGAGAGCAGAGGAGGGGCAGAAGGAGAGGGAGAGAGAGAGAGTCCCAAGCAGGCTCCGGACTGTCTGTGCAGAGCCCGACGCGGGGCTTGAACTCACGAACTGTGACATCATGAGCTGAACCGAAATCAGGAGTCCGACGCTTAACTGACTGAGCCCCCGGGTGCCCCTCCGTTTCCCCTTTCAGGAACCTGCTGAGGTTTTCCGGGGGTCCTCACACACGCTCTTTGTTGAACGCCGGGCCCTGTATATCTATTAATTCACGGTGGTTACCTGTTCCGTTAATATTCCCTTTTCCCTCACTCATCGTTTCGATCTGGCAATCGCTGTGCAAGGTGGGCTGGCCTCCCGCGGTGACTGTCACTTAGGCAAATTCTCCCGGGTTTCTGGCAGCTCTCCTCCGTGTGTTTTGGGGCAAAAGGTTAATAGCTGTGATGTGGGCTCCACGGACTGTCAGCGGGGCTCTGCGGGGGCTCCGCTGTGGTCCCTGTCAAACCTGGTACCTGATTTCCAAATTTAATTTCCCGCGAGGCCGTGTGGGGCCCTGCTTCTGCAGCGCTCTAGCAAACAAAATCGGGGTCCCCGACTCCTACCGCCAGCGGAAAGGCAGGACCAGGCAGCGGTGCAGCAGGGTGGTGCCCCAGCCGGCCCGGGGTCCTCTCGCCCCGGGGACCCGGGGGCTCACGGGCCACCTGTTTGTTCCCACAGCTGTTCTCCTTCCACTCAGAACGGTCACCCGCAACGCGTCGGCTCCGTGACCTTCCGTTTCTTTGCGTTGTTATTCCTGCCCGATGCTCAGTGGTCACACGGCCGGGCGTCCAGCTGGAATGGAAGCGTCCAATGGAAGCAAGTGAAAGGGAGGGGGGAGACGGTTCCAGGCAGGGAACGGCAAGTCAGGAAGCCCTGAGGCCAGAGACGGGCTTGCTTTGAGGAGCTGCGGGAGAGCTGGAGGGGTAAGTAAGGGCCCAGGCTGGGCAGGGCAGGGTGGTGTCTCTCCAGAGAGCAGGAAGGCAGAGGTGGGTGTTAAGCAGGGTGGTGCCAGGGTCAAGTTGGCATTTAAGAAGGTCGCTCCTGCTGCCTGTGTTGCGGGAGGGGGCAGGTGTGCCACATGGGGATCAGGGGAGAGGAGACGGTGGGTGGGGCAGGGAGAGTCGGGCGGGATGGGCGGCTTGGGCCGGGTGAGCACAGGGCGGCGCCCACACAGAAGAGCCCTCTCCCTCAAGCCCCAGCCGCCACCGGAGCCGGTAACACTACAAGGGGCTGGTTTTGCACCCCCCCCCCCCGGCTCTGGAAGGGGTGTCTGCCTGTCTGCCTGCCTCCTCCTCCAAGGCACTGGCGGAGCAAGCTAACTGGGGGCATGCAGAGGAGGGGCGCGGCGCTGGGGCTGTGCCCTGTATCTACCATGGAAGTGGCCAGACCCACGTGCAAGGCGGGGGTGCGGGGCGGCAGGGCCCAGGACCTGCCGGTGGTGAGAACCCGCAGAGGATTGACGGAAGCGGGCCCCCAGGCGCGGGGACCCCACAGACGCGTCTGGGCCTGGGAGGTAGGGCCCGGGCGGCGGGCTGCCCGGGTGGGGCTACCTCGGTGGCATGCGGGCAGGGGCGCTGGGCTCCGTCTCCCGTCCCTGCAGGGGCGTCCGTAGACAGCTGGAGGCGGGGGTCCCTGAGCAGGGCCGGGGAGGAAAGCCGGGGCAGGGGCGGCTGTCTCAGGTCCCAGGGTCACCACCGGGTCCTCCTCCGCCCCGGGCGCGACCCCCGGGTCTCCGATGGTGTCCTCACCGGTGGCCACGCGAGGGCGCCCCAGCTCCACCCACCGTCCCGGCCTCGGGGACCCCCTTCCCCGGCCGCATCCAATTGGGAAACCCGGGACCCTGGGCTGGGGGGGGGGGGGGGCGCTCTGACCTGCTGGGGCGGGCCGCTCCCGGGTCCGGGGGTGGGGGGGGGGCTGCGGGCCTGGCTCCACCGGCCTCCGGGGAGGAGCACGGCGAGCAGGGGACGCGCTGCTCCTCCGCGCAGGCCCGGGGGGCTTCCTGGGGGAGGCAGCATCTCGGGGAGCAGGCTTCGCGGAGCCGGGGCGGGGCTGGGATGTGGCTTCCGCGGTCAGCCCTCACCCCACCCGCGGAGGGCCGGCGACCGTGGGCCGGGCCCGAGGCCGCGCCCCTCCCCCGGGAGCCCCGCGGGAGGGGGCCTGTCCCACTCTGTTCCCGGGGCTGAAGCTGAGGGACGCGTGCGTAATGGATGCCGCGCAAACAGAGGTATTAACGCCGGGTGGGGGAGAGACGCATCCCTTGTTAATATTTATGAAGCCCTCAGCCCCGTCATTCAAGAGCCTCATAAATATTCATTCGCAATTAAACATTTATATGAAGGCGGTTGGTTCTCCTCCCCCTCAAGGAACCTGTTTGAAGTGGGGCTGTGGTGGGTGTGGGCAGCGGGGTCTCCGGGGAGGGCCTGGGGGCTGGAGGTAGTGACCCGGGCTTGCTGCAGAGGGGCCTCCCGGGGACAGCGGTGGCCCAGCCAGCACCTGCCGCCAGGCCCAGCCGCACAGAGCGGCCCCGGCGGACTGCTCCGGACACTGGCAAGACCCCCACGGTCCGGGCGCTGGAATCAGGCCGCAAAATCGATGTCTTGAGCTGGTGTTGCCCCCTGACATCTATCAGTCATGTACACGCCAGTAAGATTTACTTGGCACAGGAGTGCCAAGAGTGGGCTGAGGTCAGGCGCTTTTTTGGGGGGGGGGGTCCCCCTTCAGGCCCAGGCTGGCGATGACCTCCCACTGGCGGTGGCGGACTCCAGGGGACAGTGGCAGGGGTCTCCAGGCTGCCCTCCCATCGTCCTGCACTCTGGGGTGTCTTTTCTGTTCTTGGTTTCGGGGGGCCAGTCCAGGGGGGCGGTAACTGGCGGTCCTCAGGGCCGGGGCTCCAGCAGGCTGTCCACGTGACCCCCTTCTCCGTGTCCCCTCTCGGCCCCGGGTTGGACCCCGTTCAAGGCGGGGGAGGGGCTTGGTGGACATTCGCGTCCAGCCCCAGGGATAGGGCTCTCACGCGGGGCTCCCTGGGGCGGCCGGGACTCCTTACCGTGGCGGGGTCCCGCGGTGCCCTCTGAGCCCGGGGGGTGGGGCCCTGCTGGATCTGCCCCTCCGGACGGCCGGGCCGCGGGGCACAGGTGCCCTCGCCCTGGGGTGGTGATGCCACAGGACCCCTCCTGCCCGGCGCGTGCAGACCCTCCACGTGTCCGACCCCTCGGCTTGGCCCGGCCGGTGGGCAGCGGTGGGAGCTCAGGTTGCCACGGGTATTTTCTGAGCTGCTGGCTCGGGCTGTCTTCCGTGGGCCGTTGGAAGGGACTCTTCCCCACACGCGGCCGCCCCCGCGGCTCCTCTCACACGCTTTCCGTTTCTGCCTCCAGCCCATCTGGAGCCGGCTTTTTATAGGGTGTAAGTAGGAATCCGGGCACAGCTCCCGGGTGACGAGCCCTCTTCCCCCTGCACCGCGGCCCCTCTGCCCTCGTGAGGCCGCGAGGCCACAGGCCTGTCCAGGGCCAGCTTGCTCGTCACCGGCTCCTCATCGACTCATCCGTGCTGGTCCTGGCTTCCCGTCCGTCCTCACGCGGGGGCCGCGGCCCTCGCCTCTTCGCTCTTTCTGCGCCTGGCGCCCCTGCTCCTGGGCCTGGATCTTCCTCGGTGACTTCAGGGGGCGGGTTCCGAGTGTCTTTAAAAAGCTTGCGGGAACCGCGATCTTCGTGATGTGGATCTGGAAACCGACCTGGGGACAGCCGTCTGTGGTGAGTCACGCACGTCTGGCGATGGCGCTGGGGTTCCAGGCTCTCTGTGTCATCGGATGCCGAGCCGCTCCGTGGTCCCGGTGGCTGCTGGGAGCGGTGTCTGATTTTCTGGGCGGTTTCTGCCGGCGGAGTCTTGGTACTGATTCCGGTAGGTTTATCTTGTAACTCTTACTAGTTCTAGGAGTTGTTTGATCCGGTTACGTCTGCCACGAGGACCCACGAGGACCACGAGGGCGGCCTCGTCAGCCACAGGCAGTGGCCGTCTCATTTCCTCCTTCCCAACCCTGACACCTGTCACTTCATCGTGCTTTTGGCTTGCACGTTTCTGGGACTTTGAGGGTTCCGTTAACCAGTGCGACAAGGGACATCCTGACTTACAGCTGATCCTGGAGAGATCGAGTCTTGGATTTCTGTCTTCCGTCTGATATTTCGAGAGAGTTTTTGGAGAAAAAAAAAATTTTATTTTAGAGAGAGAGAGAGAGAGAGAGAGTATGAGTGGGGCAGAGACGGAGAGAGAATCCTAGGCAGGCTCCACACTCAGGGCGGACCCTGACGTGGGGCTCAGTCCCACGACCCTGGCATCATGACCTGAGCCAACCTCAAGAGTCGGAGCCACCCAGGCGCCCCAGAAATAGATTTTATCCAGCGGAGGAGGTTCTCTGAGAGTTTTCAGAAACTGTAAAAGGAGCAGAACTTTACGCAGTCCCTCCCGGTGTCTGTCGAGGCCATTCCCAGGGGGGCTTTGCTCCTCTAGTCCCTTCGGGAGGCCCAGGAGGCCCCCGCGGACTGTCCAGGGCGAGCGTTTCTCTGGACCGTGTTGTCTGCACCCACATTTTGTCACCGCTACTTTAGGCGCCTCTAGGGAAGACGGAACGCCGCGTGTGAAACTATGCCCGCGCCTTGTCGTGTAGAAGTTGTGTTTCACGTTCACACGGGGGCTCCCTGGACCCCTTTCATCACAGCATTTGGTCACAGTGCACTCTCTGCGTATGTACAGAAGAAAATAAAAGCGGGGTAGGTGAGTTCGCTGGTCCTGAAGTGCCCTCGCTCTCAGAAAGGGCTGCTCCGAGTCGCTCTCTGACTCGGGCCCTTCCGTGTCCTTGCTTCCTGCGTGCGTTCGTCCCCTGTGCGGGCCCGTCCCGCCCCAGAAGGAAGCCTCCTCGTCCTGCCCCCCCCCCCCAGCTGGGGTACTGAGCCTGGTTCCTCACTGACCTCCTGCAGGTGGTGCACACCCCACTGGGTGAAGGGACAGGTCCCCAACGGCAGTGTCACCTCCTCACACGCCAGCCACCTGTGAGGGACGCGGAGCCACTGTGCTTCTGACCAACTGGCTACCGAGCCGGGGTGCCCGTGCGCTCCTCCCGCCCCACACCCGGTTCTGTAATCCGGGGGACAGACTCACCGAGCCCCGAGGTGTTATCAGGAGGGACGCGGGCCGGGGGCAGTCTCCTCCTCCCTGAGGAGACACACGGGCCGATCCTGAGCGTCTGTGGCCTGTCCCTGTGGACTCCAGGAAGGGGCCCCCCCAGCACGTTCCTGCGTCCACCTCGGGCAGGTGCACCCAAGCCCGGCGCCCAGCTTTCCTTGGGGTCTCGTTACGTGGGCCCGATTGACTGGATCACTGGCTGTGCTACTGAAGTGTCCCCAGGCCTCCCCTCTGTAGGCCGCCCTCTGCCCCCCATGCTCTCTCTGGTGGCCGGCCCCTCGCGTGAGCGCAGGTGGGGTCGGAGTTCTCTTGAATTCCAAAGACACCCCTGTCCGTGGGGACTCCCGGGGTTTTAGAAGCCCCTCCAGGAGCCTGACCACCGGTAGACGAACCCTTCGCTACCCTGCAGCGGGAGCGGCGGGCGCAGCTGGGGCGTGGAGGCGGGCGGGGGGGCGTGCTCTTGGGTTCAGGTGACCTCCTTTTATTCCGGGACCAGCGCTGTTCAAAGCTGAATGGCAGAACCAGCGTCTTTCCCTTGACTGTGGGCGAGCTGACGGGAGGAGCTGGGCACCGAGGGCGGGGCCGGGGCACAGGGAGGGGTGTGTGGAACGGGGAGCCGTCCTGGACGACCGCGTGATGCTGGCAGGTGCGCCCAGAGCCCCCCGGGGGAGGGAGGGGGAGCCCGTGCTCCGTGGGCTCCGTCCGTGGGCCAGGCAGCTCACAGGCCTGCGGGGCCCGAGGGATGCCAAGCAGGCCCCCAGGCCCGTGCGTCCCGCGGAAGCAGGCGGGCGGTACAGGTGTGTCGGAGGCAAGGCCAGTTCGCTCCTTGGCGAGTCACGGAGAGAAAGCACGCCAGGTGAGAGGTGGCACAGGGGAAACTTTATTTGCGGCAAATGGGATCCGGGAGAAGAGCTCACAAAACGGAGTCCCCGAACCAGGGAGGGCGGATTCTTTTCATTCAGGGTTGGGACGGGCATCCAGAAAGGGAGCCTCGTCCTCGTCTGGAGAGGCGGCCAAAGTCGTGTCCTGAAGGAAACACGCCTGCAGGTGCATTCCTGTGCCCCCCCCGGGGGGGGTGGGTTCGCTTGATAATGAGGGTCACTCGGTGAGCCACTCTGTGGGCGTCTGCGCAGGCGTGAGGGGGTTGAGCTCGCCCGGGTCTGGCGGCCGCAGAGCTTCAGGCAGTAACGGGGGCGGTTTCCGTGTCGTCGGGGATGTGACGCCCTTCCGGTCCTTTGCCTGAGTTAAGAAACAAGCTGGGAAGAAGACTTAAGGAAGAACGTGAGGCCAAGTCGGCGGGTACAGGCAGGAGGGCAGTAAAACTCAGCTCTTGGGGTCCGGCTGGTGACACGGGGGTGCGGTCAGCCCCACGAGGCTGTGGCCCCCAGGCTGGTCACCCCGGGGGAAGCAGCAAGGAGCGGGGAGACGGCTGCACCCCCTTGTCTTTAATGGCGGGTGAATTCCTAAAGGGAGGTCTGCACCTGGGCCTGCCGTGTTGCTCTGGGCCCTGAGACGAGGCAGGCGGGGTGACTGCTCGGCCCGGTGTTCAAAGCCTGGTGTGGCCTGAATGTTTGTGTCCCCAGATCCACATGTGGAGGCCGTGCCCCTGGTGTGATGGGTTTTGGAGGTGGGCCCGTGGGGGTGGTGGGGTTACGTGCGTCAGGAGGGTGGGGCCCCTGTGTGGTGTGCGAGGAGACGGGACGCTTGTCACCTGCACCTTGATCTCAGACCTGCACCTTCAGAACTGTGATGTCTGTGTTTAGGCGCCTTGTCTGGTGCTGTGGAGGCTGGAGTGGATTGGGGACAAGGCCCTCCTTCTGGTCCCGGGTGCCCTCTCCATCCTCCTCTCCCCAAGATGCCCCAAACACCTAGGGTGTGTCCACCATGGGGACAGGCCACGCACGCCCACACCGCTGCCGGTGCTTCTGCTGTTCCCCTGCCTGGAGGGGGGAGGTCACCGGCAGGCCACGGCCCTCGCCCCCCCGCCTCCCTCCTCAACAGGAACGTGCAGAGCGGGCTTTGAGCTGAGGCCTGGAGGCTCCCACTGGCTGCTTAGTGGCTCTCTGCCTGGAGTCTGACCTGCAAAGCAGGAGAGTGCTAGAACCCTTGGCGATGTGTGGGTGCAGGGTGCAGGGGTGAGGGTCTGTGAGGGCAGGGGGAGGTTGGAGCTGGGCGAGGGTCTGTGGGGGCAGGGGTGAGGGTCTGTGGGGGCAGGGGTGAGGAGGGAGCTGGGCCTGGGTCTGTGGGTACAGGGGGAGGTTGGAGCTGGGCGAGGGTCTGTGGGGGCAGGGGTAAGGGTCTGTGGGGGCAGGGGTGAGGAGGGAGCTGGCCTGGCCGTGGGTCCCGGAACCCTCCTGAGGACGACAGTTCCAAGTTCACGGTGGAGGGAAATGCCACAGGAACAGTCCAGCCTCCCTCAGCTGGGACCACTTGGTGTCTGGGGCTGCCTGGGTGTCTCCCCTGTAGAGGAGGTGGTGTGGGGTCGGGGTGGGGGGCAAGGGTGTATAGGGTGCAGGGTAGGGGGTGTAGGGGTAGAGGGTGGAAGGTGAGGGTGAAGGGTAGAGGGGTGAGGAGTGGAGGGTGGAGGGGCGCAGGGGTGGGGGGTGGAGAGTGGAGGGTGGAGGGGCGCAGGGGTGAAAGGTGGAGAGGTGGCGCTCTAATGGGCCTTGTGGGGGTCTTGGCTCGTGGGCAAGCCCTCCGCCACACCCCTCCTTTCTGTGCTGATCTGAGACCCCGGGGGGTCATTCTGGGTCAAGGTCAGGGGTCATAATGGGGCTGGCTCAGGTCATTGCTGGCCCCCATCCCGGAGGAGGGTGGTCCCACAGGGCACGTTGCTGGGTGAGGACGCCCTGCCCGGAAGAGTCACCGCCCATCCCAGTGTGGCCCAGGCCACGGGTGGGACCTCCCGCTCGGTGGGCTTGGGGTGGCCGCTGCTGACCCTGAGCCCGGGCCCCTCCACTTCCAGGGCTTTGCAGAGAATTGGGGGTGGGCCCAGCCTGGTTAGTTACTCGGTGATTTAAATGAACCGCAACAGGCTTTTTATTGATCGGCCTAGAAGAGCCACGAGCCCGGTCTGTCCCGAAGGCCGGCAAGTTAGCTTCCAGCTCGGGAATGCAGGTCCGCGGGAGGGGGCGCAGCACTGGCTCGGAGGGGTGGGCGCCTGGCGGTTTCCGCTTTCCTGCCCGGCCACCACTGCTGGGGTCTGGAATGTGTACACGATATTGACGTAGCCGCGGGATCAGAGGCCGTGGGTAGGTCGGGCGGCCCTGGCTGTCCGGAGGGGTGGGGGACGCAGGCTCAGAGGGGGTGCTCCCTGGCCCCACCACAAGGGGTGAGCATCATCACGGCCTCAGTTCTGTCACCGGGTGCGCTTGGGCCACAGGCGCCGTCCCGGGGGGGCCCCCCCTGCTTTCCCGCCAGCAGGGGCTGGGCGGCTGAGCCACCCCCAGGACGAGGCAGGGAGCCCTACAGAGGCGTCGGGAGACGGGCTGGGAGGATGCTGAGGGCTGAATTGTGTCCCCGCGGGTGTCTCTGTTGAAGCCTAACCCCCGGTGTGGCTGTATTTGGACATGGGAAGTAATTATGGTTAATGAGCTCAGAAGGGTGCTGGCCTTGGTCCTTGCACGGGAGGGTCCCGGCCGGCTGCTCAGAAAACAGGGCAGGCCCCAGTCCTGGCTGCGTTTGGCCGGACGGTGTCGGGGAGGGACCCAGGAGCGGAGAGGAAGGGAGGGTCCCGGTCGCCCCACGGGGCCAAGCCATTCCCCGCAGCGTGGATCCGTGTGGACTTGGCCGCGGTCTGCCTGGGCAGTCTCCGAGCCGGCCCCGCTCATCCCCCTCCGTCTGTGGAGACCTGAGGAGACCTCCGGCCAGGGGCGGCCTGGGGCCGGGGTCCCGTCCGGGCTGGCGCACCCTGGGCCCGCAGCCACCTCGCTCTTGCAGAACTCAAAGGGACGGGCAGATGGAGGTTGGCCAGTAGAGGCGTTTCATCAGGGCCAGTGTCCCCCCGCCGGGAGGGAAGGCGGATCGGACTGGGTTTGTCAGGAACCGGGCGGAGGGTTTGAGCGCCCGGTGAGTGAGTGAGTGAGTGACAGCCCGTGTGCGGCTGGCCACCGAGGGGGTGACGGCTAGGGCGGGGGCTCAGGTGAGGGCCGAGTCGCCTGCCCCAGCAAGGATCCACGGGTAGGAACCGAAGGCGACAGACGCCCGGGGCCCCTTAACCATATCCTCGGCTCACTTTTCAGCTGGGATGCCCGTCTGTTTTTCTTCTCAAGTCGCTGTTTATAGGAGCTCTTTATGTATTCCGGATTCTAATAATTCGTCAGTCAGGGGCCCGGCGAAGGTCGGGCTCCAAGCCTGTGCTGGCCTCCTCTGTGGTCTGCTCTTGACACTCAGAGGTTATACCGTGAAGCCGGGCAAGCCTATCAACACGCTCGTCTATCGTGTGTTTGTTTTGTGAGGCTGGGGGCCTGCTGCTCCCCCAACGGCACATCCTGTGTGTTTTCTCCTAAAGGGTTCACGTCTTCGCTGTTCACTCCCTGCCTCTCATCCATCTGGAGTTTAATGTGTTCGAAACCAAGCTGAGACCTTCCTGCGCGGAAAGCAAATGTTCTGGTGTTATTTAAAAAAATTTTTTTGGGGGGCGCCTGGGCGGCGCAGTCGGTTAAGCGTCCGGCTTCGGCTCAGGTCACGATCTCGCGGTCCGCGGGTTCGAGCCCCGCGTCGGGCTCTGGGCCGACGGCTCGGAGCCTGGCGCCTGCTTCCGATTCCGTGTCTCCCTCTCTCTCCGGCCCTCCCCCGTTCATGCTCTGTCTCTCTCTGTCCCAAAAATAAATAAACGTTGAAAAAAAAAAAAAAAGAAGATAAATCTAGGGGTGCCTGGGTGGCTCAGTCGGTTAAGCGTCCGGCTTCAGCTCAGGTCACGATCTCGCGGTCCGCGGGTTCGAGCCCCGCGTCGGGCTCTGGGCCGACGGCTCGGAGCCTGGCGCCTGCTTCCGATTCCGTGTCTCCCTCTCTCTCCGACCCTCCCCCGTTCATGCTCTGTCTCTCTGTGTCCCAAAAATAAAGAAATGTTGAAAAAAAAAAACAAAAACAAAAACAAAAACTCAAGATAGATTAAGACCTCAGCATAAGACCTGAAATGACAAAACCAGAAGCAAACTCGGGGAGAAGGTTCTTGACACTGGACTCAGCAGTGATTTCCTGGAGACGATGCCAAAGCGCAGGGAGCAAAAGAGAAGCCGGGCGACATCAAACTTAAAAACTTTTGCGCAAGGGGCACCTGGGTGGCTCGGTCCTTTGGGCCTCAGACTTCAGCTCAGGTCGTGATCTCGCAGTTCGTGAGTTCAAGTCCTACATCAGGCTCGCTGCTGTCAGCTTAGAGCCCGCTTCGGATCCTCTGTCCCCCTCTCTCTGCCCACCCCCTACTTGTGCTCTCTCAAAAATAAAACATTAGGGGCGCCTGGGTGGCGCAGTCGGTTAAGCGTCCGACTTCAGCCAGGTCACGATCTCGCGGTCCGGGAGTTCGAGCCCCGCGTCGGGCTCTGGGCTGTTGGCTCAGAGCCTGGAGCCTGGTTCCGATTCTGTGTCTCCCTCTCTCTCTGCCCCTCCCCCATTCATGCTCTGTCTCTCTCTGTCCCAAAAATAAATAAAAACGTTGAAAAAAAAATTTAAAAAAAAAAAAGCTTTTTTTAGGGGTGCCTGGGTGGCGCAGTCAGTTAAAGCGTCCGACTTCAGCCAGGTCACGATCTCGCGGTCCGCGGGTTCGAGCCCCGCGTCGGGCTCTGGGCCGACGGCTCGGAGCCTGGCGCCTGCTTCCGATTCCGTGTCTCCCTCTCTCTCTGCCCCTCCCCCGTTCATGCTCTGTCTCTCTCTGTCCCAAAAATAAATAAACGTTGAAAAAAAAAAAAAAAGAAGATAAATCTAGGGGTGCCTGGGTGGCTCAGTCGGTTAAGCGTCCGGCTTCAGCTCAGGTCACGATCTCGCGGTCCGTGGGTTTGAGCCCCGCGTCGGGCTCTGTGCCGACCGCTCGGAACCTGCAGCCTGTTTCCGATTCTGTGTCTCCCTCTCTCTCTGCCCCTCCCCCGTTCATGCTCTGTCGCTCTCTGTCCCAAAAATAAATAAACGTTGAAAAAAAATGAAAAAAATTTTTTTGATGTTTATTTATTTTTGAGAGAGAGAGAGAGAGAGAGAGAGAGAGCGTGTGTGAGTGGGGGAGGAGGAGAGAAAGAGGGAGACACAGAATCCAAAGCAGGTTCCAGGCTCCGAGCTGTCGGCACAGAGCCGGACGCGGGGCCTGAACCCATGAGCCGTGAGATCATGACCTGAGTTGAAGTCAGATGCTTAACCGACTGAGCCACCCAGGTGCTCCCCCCACCCCCGTGTCATTTGTTAAACAAACTAACCTGTATCCCCACGCAACACGATGGTGTCGCTGCCTAAATTTAAACTAATTAACATCGAATAAAATGCAAAACTCGGTTTCTCAGGCCTGTTGGACTGGCCATGTTTCAAGTGCTCGACGATCACTTGTGACTGGCAAACAATTATAAAAATGAGCAAGGACAGGAAAGCCGGGAGAAACAAGCCGTTTAATTGCGCGGGTACAGGTGGCGGCTGGGCTCCATTAGAGGCCGTGCCTCCTTGTCAAGTGCCCCCGGAGGCCGTGGCGTCTCGGACCAACCACATTTCCGAATGCCTAGTCGTGGGTGCCGCAGGCCGCGTTCTCTGATCCCACCGGGGTCAGCGTAGAAATCAACAAGTCACAAAACCCATAGTTTTGAAATGAAAAGCCCTTCTAAGTGATCTGTCCCCAGAGGAGAGATTAGGGGGACAGGCACGGCTTCCACGTGCACGGTGACCGCTCGGGAACCCTGGGAGGCAGCACTGGAGCCCCCACTGGGCAGAAACCAGTTGGGGGTTTATGGTTTCTCCTTGGGTCTTCGCTCCCAAGTCCCACGCGGCCCCGCCGGGGAAGGACTCTTGGAAGCTGGTGCCTGGTGCCCTCAGACTTTGTCCCACACAGCCCTGCGTCCTCTCACCGCGGCAAATCCCAGCCGTGAGCACGGCTACGTCCTGAGTCCCGTGGGTCCTCCTGGTAAGCCGCCGAAACTGGGGGGTGGGCCCGGGGACCCCGCAGACGCCACCCCCGTTCTAGTCCCCTTCCGGAGCCTCCGTGAGAGCACGGTAGAACCTTCCTGACTCCTTCATGGTGGGAAAACTTGTTTTCTCCGCTCTGTGTTCTGGGGACACGGATAACGGTTTTCTCTCCAGCTGTGTCTGAACTCCTGGTGAATCTGTTCATCGATTTAAAGATTGTTGATTTTAATGGCTTTATTTGTAATCGTTTAATGATATATACACGCACTTGTTATTGATTTATATCAGTATTATAATTCCGATTTTATAAATATTGCATATGGATATCAGTATAAACTCATGAATTCTTACTTTATCTGCTTTAACTCAACACTTTTGCCATGGGCGGGGGTGGGGCCTCCTTGGAGTTATCTGCTGTGTTCTTTTGGCCTGTCTCCATTGTTCTTTGACCCCTTCTGTATTTCCAGGATTATTTTGTTTTTTCTCTTCCCGGCCATTTCTCCAAGAAGCCCTGGACCCTTGTATTGACTTTAAAAAAAAATTTTTTTTTAATGTTTTATTTTTGAGAGCAAGAGAGACAGAGCGTGAGCGGGGGAGGGGCAGAGAGACAGGGAGACACAGAATCCGAAGTAGGCTCTGGGCTCCGAGCTGTCAGCACAGAGCCCGATGTGGAGCTTAAACCCACGAACCTTCAGATCATGACCTGAGCTGGAGTTGGACGCTTAATCGACTGAGCCCCCCAGGCGCCCCTTTGACTCAGCAGCATGAAGCACATTCACACTGTCGGTGCAGTGTCACCACCGTCCATCTCCAGAACCTTCTCCTCTTCCGCAAACCTAAGTTCTGTCCCCACCAAACACGCACGTCCCCCTCCCCCGCCCCTGGCGCGTCCATCTCCTCTCTGGCTCTGTGGAGGTGACTCCGCTAGGTCCCACGTGAGAGTGGAATCACGCAGTCGTTGTCCCCTGTGATGGGCTTATGTCACTGAGCACCATGTCCTCAAGCTTCCTCCACGTCATAGCCAATGTCAGAATGTCCTTTCTTTTTTTTTTTATTTTATTTATTTATTTATTTTTTTTTTTTTAATTTTTTTTTTCAACGTTTATTTATTTTTGGGACAGAGAGAGACAGAGCATGAACGGGGGAGAGGCAGAGAGAGAAAGAGACACAGAATCGGAAACAGGCTCCAGGCTCTGATCCATCAGCCCAGAGCCTGACGCGGGGCTCGAACTCACAGACCGCGAGATTGTGACCTGGCTGAAGTCGGACGCTTAACCGACTGCGCCACCCAGGCGCCCCTGTCCTTTCTTTTTGAATCTGTGGGTTTTGGTGTTGTTTTAAGTCGCGTTCTTTGGCGATTTGCATTCTAATTCTCTCATTTGAGGGTCGTGTGTGAGGTTGAACATCATTCCATGTGTTTAGGGCCATTTTTACCTCTTTTGGGGAATTGCCTGTTCATGTCTTTTCTCCATTTTTCTAGTGGGTTCTTCCATCTTCAATATTTAAGAATTTTTAGTGTTAGGAATATTAACCTTTTGTCTGTGCTATGAATTGTAAATATTCTTTTCTTTACCAATTTTCCTGTCATCTTTTGACTTTACAGTGTTTTTTCCATGTAAAATTTTAAGTTTATAAAATTTATCAGTCTTTTTTTGTCTCTGAATATTGAGTCATAGTTAGGAATCCTTTCCCTGCACCCAAGTTACAAGGATTCAGCCCTATTTACTTCTGGCACTGGTGTGGTTTGAGTTTTACATGTAGATCCCTGAGCCATGTGGACCTCAGGCAGGTGTGTGGTGTGAGGGAAGGACCTCATTGTCTTTCCTAAATGGCTGCCCTGTTGCTTCAACCTTTTGTAAAAGAGTCCGTCTTTTATTTATTTTTTATTAAAAAAATTTTTTTAACGTTTATTTATTATTGAGAGACAGAGAGACACAGAGCATGAGCAGGGGAGGGGCAGAGAGAGGGGGAAACACAGAATGTGAAGCAGGCTCCGGGCTCCGAGCCATCAGCACAGAGCCCATTGCGGGCCTCAAACTCGCAAAGCGTGAGATCATGACCTGAGCCGAAGTCGGTCGCTCAACCAACTGAGCCACCCAGGCGCCCCTTTTGTGTATTTTTTAAAGTTAATTTATATCCCTGTTAGTTAGCATATGATGCAACAATGATTTCAGGAGTAGATTCCGGTGATTCATCCCCTACATATAACACCCAGTGCCCATCCCAACAAGTGTCCTCCTCAATGCCCCTTGTCCATTTAGCCCATCCCCCCACCCACCTCCCCTCCAGCAACCCTCAGTTTGTTCTTTGTATTTAAGAGTCTCTGATGTTTTGTCCCCCTCCCTGTTTTTATATTATTTTTGCTTCCCTTCCCTTATGTTCATCTGTTTTGTATCTTAAGTTCCACATATGAGTGAAGTCATATGATTTTTGTCTTTCTCTGACTGACTCATTTCACTTAGCATAATACCCTCCAGTTCCATCCACGTAGCTGCAAATGGCAAGATTTCATTCTTTTTGATTGTTGACCAATACTCCATCGTATTTTTATACCACATCTTCTTTATCCATTCGTCCATCGATGGACATTTGGGCTCTTTCCATCCTTTGGCTATTGTCGATAGGGCTGCTATAAACATGGGGGTGCATGTGCCCCTTCGAAACAGAATGCCTGTATCCCGTGGATAAATGCCTAGTAATGCAATTGCTGGGTCGTAGGGTAGTTCTATTTTTAGTTTTTTGAGGAACCTCCATACTGTTTTCCAGAGTGGCTGCACCAGCTTGCATTCCCACCAGCAATGTCTGTATGAGGGATCCAATAACATTGTCAGCACTTGGTGTTATCAAGTTTTTTTTTTTATTTTAGCCATTTTGATAGGTGTGCAGTCTCAGCAACTTATGGTTATGATTTGCAATTTCCTAACTACTAATTGTATTGAACAACTTCCTGCATTCCTGTCTGTTGTCCGCGTGTCTTTTTCTGTGAAATGTCTGTGTCTTTTGCCCATTTTTAAATTGGACTAGAATTATTTTTTTACCTTTTAGTTTTGACAGTTAAAAAAAATTTTTTTTAATGTTTATTTTTGAGAGAGAGAGAGAGAGAGAGAGAGAGCATGAGCGGGGGGAGGGGCAGAGAGAGGGGAAGACACAGAATCCGAAGCAGGTTCCTGGCTCTGAGCTGTCAGCACAGAGCCGGACATGGGGCCGGAACCCAGGAATTGTGAGATCGTGACCCGAGCTGAAGTCAGATGCTTAACCGACTGAGCCCCCCAGGCGCCCCTAGTTTTGACAGTTCTTTACAAATTCCAGATACAAGCCTTTAGTCAAATATGTGGTTGCCAGTACTTTCTTCCTGTCTGTATTTGTCTTATCATTCTCTCAACAGGATTTTTTAGAGAAAAAGGTTTAAGTTTTGATGATGTCCAGTTTATCAATTTTTTGGCAACGTCTTCTTAAAACTAAGGACGCACTTACTCTGACCCAACAATTGCTTTGGCTTTTATGTCAGAGAAATGAAAACTTAAGTTCGTGCAACAGCCTGTGCATGAGAGCTCACAGCCGCCATGTTTGTAATACCCCCAAATTAGAAACCCCCCAAATGGTCTTCAGCAGGTGAATGGTTGAACAGACTGGTTCAGCCAAACCAGGGAGTACTGCTCAGTAATAAGAAGGAACAAGCTATTGATAACACATAATGACTGGGAATTAGGCCGAGTGAAAATCTCAAAAGGTAGGCAACTATACGAGTCCATTTATAAAATATTCTTGGAACAATGCAGTAAGAGGGGTGGAGAGCAGATTAGTGGTTGTCAGGGGTTAGGGTTTGGAGGTAGAGGGGTTGGGGGGCTATAGAGTGATTGTGGTCGCAGATGGGCATGTGCATGGAACACGTGAGGAAGAGCACAGAACTGCCACACGCACACACAGACTCCATCTTCGTCCCTGTGAATTGACCTGTCGTCTTTATGATATATTAAATTTTCGTATATGCATGTGTTTCTTTCTGGACGTTCTATTCCATTCCGCAAGCGGCTTTGTAGTATGCTTGAAGATCTGGTGAGGAGAGTCTTGCCACATAGCTTTCTTTTCTTTTCCAGAGTTTTCCTGGCACTATTTGTATATATTTTTTTCCATAACAACTTCAGTATTAACTCTTCTAGCTCCATAATAAACCTTGTTTGTATTTTATTGGGATTCCAATAAATTTATGAATTAACTGAAAGGGAACTGATATCTTTGTGATGAGCCGTTTTATCTAAGAACAGGGTTGTCTTTCCTTTAGCTTCAGTCCTTCTGGAACATTTTCAAGTTTTCTTCACATAGGTTTTCACACATTTTTTGTTGTTGTTGTTGTTGTTGTTGTTGTTGAGTTTATCTCTAACTACTTAATCTTCCTTGTTGCTATTGTAATTGGGGTTTTCTGTACCATTATGTCCTCTAACTGGTCAGTGTTTTATGTATAAGAAGGCTATTGGTTTCTCCTGCTACCTTACTGGAACATTTTATGGTATGAGTTAGTTTTATCATTGGTTCTTAACAGTGTTCAAGAAATACTAGTATATCATTTGTAAATTGACAGAGTTTTAGTTCTTTTCTAATACTTATGCTTCGATTTTATTTTTCTTATCTAATTGCATTGGCTAATACTTATGGTACAATGTTGAATAGCAGCAGAGACAGTAGATATACCTGCCTTCTTCTTAATCTGAGAGGAAATTCCTTACTATTTCTACATTTAGTGAGATACAGGCTTTAGGACAAGGTTCGTATATAGATGTCTTCACATGGAGTCTTCCCTGTACACGTGCACCACGGTGCACATATTTATTAATAGCGAATCAACTTTGCATCCCTGGAATAAATTCCACTTGGTCATGATACATTATTTTCTTTATGTGGTATTGCGCACTGTTTGCTAATACTTCCCTTAGAACTTTTGCATTTGTATTTATAAATGATATTGTTCTGTAGTTTTCTTTTTGTTTATACTGCTTTTATAAGATTGAGGTTTCAATGTTATATTTTCACGTTCTCCTTCTTTTTCAGTGATCTGGATCAATTTATGAGATATTGGAACTATTTGGTCTTTGAAAATTTGGTAGCACTTCCCTGTGAAATCATCTGGGCCTGGTGCTTTCCTTGTGGGGAAGTTCCTTGACAATTTCTCCGTTTTTTCTCTGGAAATTATTCTGTTTATGTTTCCTGTCTCCACTTAGGTCAGTTTTGGTAATAGGTATTTCTGTGGGCATTTATCTCTTTTATCATGTGTGTTGGTTTCCTAGGACTTCTGTGACAAAGTGCTACAAACTGGAGGGCGTAAAACAACAAAGATTTATTGTCTCACTGTCTGGAGGCCAGGAGTCTGAAACAAGATATCAGGTGGGCCACCTCCCTCTGAAACCTGTAGGAACCCTTCCTGGCCTCTTCCTAGCTTCCGGTGTTGGTGGCAATCTTTGGCATTTCTTGGCTCGTGGATGCATCCCTCCCCTCTTTGTCTGTATTCACACGGCATCTTCCTTCTCTGTTGCCCCAGAGTCCCCTCTTCTCACCAAACACCAGTTATATTGGGTTAAGGATTCACTCTCACCAAAGAGTTAAGGTGAGTTGAGGTGACTTCACCTTAACCAATTGTACTGACGACAACTCCATTTCCAAATAAGGTCATGTCCTGAGGAGCTGGGGGTAGGACTTCAATATATCTTTTTTTTGGACAGGGGACACAATTCAACCCATAACAACAATGTTTTCAAATTTATTTGCAGAGAAGTGTGCAAACTAGTCCCATGACTTTTAAGAATTTCTTCTTCTTCATTGGTTGCTTCCTCTTGTCATTTCTTATTTTGTGTGTTTGAGTTTTCTCCTTTTTTTTTATGATAAGGTTAGTTAGCGGGTTGCCTATTTTGTTAATTAAAGAAATTATGCTTTTGATTTATTAATTAGGTTGAGTGCTTTTCTGTTCCTCTATCTCATTAATTTCTACTTTTATCTTTCCATTTAATTCCTTGAGCTTTCTTTTGGTTTATTCTGCGGTTCCATTCCTACTTGCGTGAGCTGGGAATTTTATTCCTTTTTTCATTCTTTCATGTTTATTGATAAAAGTGTTCATAGTTGTGAATTTTCCTTTGATCACTGCTTTAAGTATATCCCACAGAGCCAATGTTACATATCTTCACTATCATTATTTTTTTAAAGTAAGTTGTCTCCGTGTGTTTTCCATTTTCACCCAAGAATGGTTTCACAGATTAAAAAAAATTTTTTCTTTCCAAGTGGAAAGGCCTTTTTGTTTTTCATTTTGTCAACAATTTCTGGTTTTATTGGATGGTGATCAGAGACAATTGATTGTAATGTTTCTACCTTATGGAACTTACTGATTTTTGGATCAATTTGTACAAGATCAGTTTTTTGTGAATGTTCCACGCATGCTTGAGAAGGTGCATCTGGGGGCACCTGGGGGCGCCTGGGGGGCTCAGTCGGTTAAGTTCCAACTTCAACTCAGTACATGATCTCACGGCTCATGAGTTCAGGCCCCGCGTCCGGCTCTGTGCTGACAGCTTGGAGCCTGGAGCCTGCTTCGGATTCTGTGTCTCCCTCTCTCTCTGCTCCTCTCCCGCTCACGCCCTGTCTCTCTCTTTCTCAAAAATGAATAAACGTTGAAAACAAAAAAGAGAAGGTGCCTCTGGAATCCTCCAGGCTTAAAGCTGTGTATGTGCAAACATCAGCTATGTCCTTAAGCTCCACCTACCGGCCATGTGTGTGGCTCTTCTCCATCCTCCTTTGGTGGCCCTGCGGCGTGTCGCTCAAAGGAAGAACCTGCTGGGCTGTGAGGACAGCAGTTGGCTGATGGACCACCTGTGGCACCTGTGGGACCCGCACACGTTTGCACCGAGGGCACGTCGCTCCTGGGCGTCCCTGACGATGACAGTGCTGGGGTGGGGGGCACCAGCACCTGGCCAGCTTTGCCCCACACGGGTTCCCGGATGTGTGGGCCTCAACCCCCCCCCCCCACCCCCCCGGGGCTGGTGGAGTCTGTCTGACGTGCATCTCCCAGTCTGAGGCTCTTCCTGTCCAATCCTGTGTCCCTCCCTTCGTCCTTGACAGTGGCCCCCAGTAAGCCTCCTGTGGTCCTGACTCCAACTCCTGCTGCTTTTGGGGGACCCGTGCTGGTGCGGTCCTTTTTCCCTCGTTCCCTCGGTCTGTCCGGCCCTGGGGGTGGGGGGCACCGTCTCCGTGATCAGCGCGCTTCCAGACTCCTTGTAAGGTGCGAGTTTTTGCCTCATAAGGTGGTCCCTGTGTTATTTGATTTGTGACTTTTGTTTTTGTTGGGAATCGTGTCTTCTCGCATGAAAAAGCCCTCAATTATGTGCGTGTTGTAGTGTTTGCTATGCGATGCGTGTTCTTTGCTCTTTTGTTTTTGCTGTTTTTCTTAAAGTATTTGTAGTTTTACAATCATGATTCCCTCTGTTCTTACACTTTTTATTTTTATTTTTTCAAAGAAAAAAATGTTATTTTAGAGAGACAGAGGGCTGGCAGGGGGAGGGGCAGAGGGAGAGAGAAAGAATCTCAGGCAGTTTCCACGCTCAACTTGGAGCCCGACACGGGGCTCGATCCCACAGCCCTGGGATCACGACCTGAGCTGAAATCAAGAGCCGGAAGCTCATCAGACTGAGTCACCCAGGCGCCCCCCAGCGTCTCACAGGTTTTAATGCCCCGCTTTTTTGTTGTGGAGGAAGGGGCTTTGGGTGGGCTGAGTGTGTTGATTTTCACATTCTGATTTTTGTGGTGACTTAGGCCTAATTTCCTTCTGTTCACTTTGCGGATTTGGGTGCTTTTATGGGACTTGTGGTTCGTGTGTGTAGCGAGGCCCGGTTTCTACAGTGGATCCCGTGGGGATGTGTTTTCTGGCGGTGGGAGTGGGAGGGGTTATGCGTCCTCCAGATCTGTGGTTCCTTTTTTCCTAACAGGACCTGCAACTCTCCCTTTTCGCTCCTTTTTGCCTTTGCCCCCAATCCCTCTAGAAAGGCGCCTCTGCCCTGTCCTCGGTCCTACTCCTCTGGACGCTCTGCCTTTGCAAGATTCCACGGAAAGTTGCACATGCTCCTAAGCGTGTGTGTGGTTAGTGCCCCGATCCCTGAGGACGAGGACGAGGACGAGGACGCAGGCAGCTGTCCTGCCCAGCAGCTCCCCCCTCCCCCGCCTGTTTCTCGGAATTAGTGATGATTCCTGGGCTCCTCCGAGTGTGAGGCACCACCTGCTGGGATGTTCATCTTTTTTCTGTCCTTTCCTCTCTTACCCTTGCTTTGAAGTCGGGCATTCCCCGTCTTCTGATTATGCAGACGGATCTGCTTCCGTGTGGCTTTATTTGTCCCTCTTGTTCAGCACGGGTTCTGGCGGCCGCTCGGGTGACTCGGGCGACGGGTGACGCAGGCCCAGGCAGGTTCCCCCCTCCCCGGGTGCCCAGAGGGCTCCTTAGGGCCGATTCCACGTGTGTTTCTTCACTATGAGTGATTTCAAGCTCCTTCTCACATGCGTCGGAATCAGCCCATCGTGTTTTCTGTGATTGTTCATCTTGCTTGTGAGTTTTCCTCTGCTACCTGCGGGCCTCCTTCTCTTCCCGATTCTCAGAACGCCCTTACATCTTAGAAAAATCCAGACACGCCAGACTTTCCCCAAGTTCGTGGTCGTCTACTGAATTCGCTGATGGGGGCGTGTGGCCAGCTCTGACTGCAGGGTCAGCGGACAGAACGGGGCCTTTCCACGGGAGGCGGGACTCGACCCGACCCGAGCTCTCCTCGCAGGGGAGGGCGCTGTCACAGGCGGAGGCCCCAGGAGGGGGCTCAGAGGGCAAGGTGTGAACATGTGGGGCGGGGGTCCCCTCGCTGGGCTGGTGCGCAGTCCTGATGAAAGCAGGGTGGTGACAAATGTAAATGCGTGTGCAGCTTTGCGGAGTGTGGGGCCATTTGCATAAATATTGTTTGCAGAAAGCAATTAGCGGTTCATTTACATGCAGCCACGTAGCAATTTGCACGTTTTTTCAGGAACAATTTCTTTGCCTGTGTGCACAAATTTGCTGCCTTGCAACCGGCCTTCGCATAGTAGGGCGTGATGATTTGTTAGTTTTGGTTCTTCTCTTGCTTTCCTGAGACAATAACATGTTTCTTCTAAAAACGGAAGTGCCCGCTGAAAGGCAGAAGTTCCCCGAACTTGCTTTCCCTGCCCTCAGCCCTGTACCCACCCCCTCCCCGGGGCCAGAGGCCCCCCCAGCTGGAGATGGGAGATGGGTTCCACACCCCTTCTGTGGCTGCGGGTACCAAGGGCGAGTGGGGACATCTGGTCCCCGGGACAGGGAGCCGGCCGTCCCTGGGTGTGGGGCACTGTGGGCGCAGAAGGGGCACAGAACCCCTGCGGTGCCGGCCCATTGGGCCGCTCTCCACCTGCCTCTCCTCCCTGGCCTGGTCTTAGTTCAAAGACACAGGGCCTGTCCTGGCTTCTGGTGGCCCTGGGGGCAGGAACAGCCCTCCCCAGCTGGAAGGAAAGAGTGCCGGCCAGGCCTGGCCTGCTCTCCCACTGAGCAAAGACACAAGGAAGTTAAGTCTTAGCCAAAAGTGTCGCCTGCCCCTTGTAACTTGGCACTGGACACTGTGAAAGAGCCAGGGAAGACCTTGTTCAAGACTGTTGCGGCAGGGGAGAGAGGGCTGGACTCTGCCGAGACAGAGACCGGCGGGGGAGGGGATGAGTGGAGCACTGCCGGGAGGAAGAAGGGCCTGACCGGCACCTGAGGTGGGGGATTCTTGAGACACGGGTTTAGTCTTTGTGAAACTGGACTCAGCTGGCCAAGGACGAGGCTTGGGTTTGGAGGAGGCCGACTCAAGTTCGGTCAAGGAGGGGTCCTTGTCACGCCCAAGGGTCATGGCAAACAGACACAGCAGGTGCCCCCCCGAGGCAGCACGGCTGCAAAGCTGGTGTCACAGCCAGGCGTCACCCAGTTTCCGGGACGATCCCCACCAGGAGAGAGAGTGAATCAGGACCGAAGGAGCCGGCATCCTCAAGAGGAGTGAGGCAGCCAGCGTTCCAGAGAAACAAGGAGAGGTCTAGGAATCTAATGTCTTCCCAGATGGGCTCATGGAGGACGGACATGCCATGGAGGGGGGGGGCGGTGAGCTGGGAGCGGCACGCAGGAGGAGTGGAGAGGCACAGGTGCCCCGGAGGTGTGAGGACAGACCCTGAAGTCCCTGTACCCATCTACTCGGATTCCAGGGAGAGGTACGGGAAGGCTTTATGGACGTTTCCGGGGCTAAACACAGACGCCGGCCCCACCGGATGCCATGCAGATAAATACAAACCAGCAGAACCCAGACTGGCCCCCCCCCCCCCCCGACCCATCAGAGCGCAACGTGGATCATATCCCCGCTACAGAGAAGATCCCGAGGGCTTCCGATGTGGGCTGGGTGGGGAGGGCACACCCAGATTATTGAAAAGGAACAGGGACCAGATGGACACCTGTCTTCCCAGTGTTGGGGGGCGGGGACACATCAGGACAGCAGAATCTTCCCAGTTCAGAGGTGAAATCCTCAGACAACCTGTGATTTATGTGTGAACGGAAAGTGAAGACACTTAGCTCCCACGGTCCCTGGAAGACGCTCCCTGGGAGGAAGAGAGGGGAGCCGGGAGCTGGCGGTGACGGTGACGATGTCATCACTGGGACCTGTGACGTGCCGTCTGCAGGCTCTCTCTGTGGACCCTCTGGTGGCAGGGCTGTGCCTCCAGTTCGTGCAGGTGCGGAAGTGTAAGCCCCAGCATCACTTGTGAAAGATGGTTCACACCCTGGAACCGACGCCCTGGTGGGAGGAACGTGGGGGGCTTGAGGGACATTCCAGGACCGGAAGGAAGGAGGGTATGTGATCGTCTCGTTGGAAGGACGTCCCGACTGAGGCTTGACACCATCAGGAAAACACAAGCTGAAGTCTGTGTTTGGTGAGCCTGTCGGCAACCAAGAGAAGATTGGAAACGGGATGTAAATATTTCAAAGCCAGTTAAGCCAAAGACGGAGTAAGATGAACCTTTTCTCTAAAATAATGTGGGAAAGGGGACAGGAAACAGATAAAATAGAAATACAGAGTAAGATTTCCTTTTACCAGTAATGATGATACGTGCCGATGGGTTAGGCTTTCAGATTCAAGGGAAATAAATGTCAAATTCCAAACAAAATATTGTGAAACCGTTAAAGGAAGCTAGGATATTACAGACTAAAAGGCTGAAGAAAATCTGTGAAAATGCCACCACAGAGTCAGCAGTCCTCATTACATTTACGTCGTACAAATAAAGTTCAAGGCAAATATTTAAAAGGGATGAAAAGCACGGGGGGTTTCAACTTGGCAAACAGAACAGCTCATAAAGAAGGCACACGGGTCATGGAGTGAAACAGGATGAAAACATACGCGAAGCCAAGAGAAACTTATAAGTTCATAGTCGTGATAGGAGATGCCCCCCCCCAGAAATCAAAGAAGCGAATGGACTATAAAAGTGTACCAAGAGGGAAAATGGACAGGCTGAGGTCATTTTTTAAAACCGAAAGCCGATGGGTTAAGATTCTTAACGGGCAGAGCCAGCAAAAGAACAACACGGGCTCAGAGAAGTAAAGTGTTAGCAGAAAGGCAGCTGGCGCCACAGAAGCAGACTAGAGGTTCACGCCGGCTGTGCCCTTCCCGGCATGGTCGAGGGTGAGCGAGCACCCCTGCAGCCCCATTTTGGGCTCGAATGTTCCAGTCACCTGGGCAGGTGGATACTACTGGGACACGCAGGCATCAGCCCCTTTTAGCCCGAGCTCACGATCACGCCAGTGATCTCACTCCCCACCGGAGTCCATGCTCTACACGATCCCTTCTGAAGACACCCCTCTCCCGTGGGATTGCTGACTGGGAGCCAGCGCCCCTTGCGGACAGATGCCTGGTGTTCTCGTCCTGCTGACAGTCCCCTGTCTGGGTATATTCGTACATTGACACTCTGGGTTACTATGTCAGCCATCTGAATCTGGTTATGGTGTGGTTACTGGCCCCACTCATGGTGAACCTACAGATATGTGTTTCTGAGCTGGCAGTGCTGAGGTCCACACCCCAAAATAGCAAACTCAAAAGGCCATGAATATCATTCTGTGAGAGCTCTTCAGAACCAAAGTGTGGCCGCCTAAATTTTTTTACTCATTCTTCATCTGCAGTCTCATCCACCTGCCTATTCACACACCCACCCATCCATCCACCCCTACCGCTCGTTCGATACTTTTGTTCATCCTTCATTCTTCCTGCAATTCTCCTATCCACTTTCATCCCCCAACCATCCATCCTTCCATCCATCCAATGGTCCAACCAATTATCCATCCATCCATCCATCCATCCAACCAATCAATTATCCAGCCAGCCATCCACCCAGCCAGTCTATCCAGCCATCCAGGCACCGATCCACGCTACCTATCGACCAGCCAGCCATCCAGCCAGCCATTCACTCATCAACCCATCCATCCATCCATCCAACCAATCAATTATCCATCCACCCCATCCATCTACCCGTCCATCTGTCCATCCATCCATCACCTATCCACCTACCTATCTACCATCCATCCATCATCCATCCAGTCCATCACATCAAACCAGCATCATCCACCATCCAACCAATTATCATCCATCCAGCCATCCACCCATCCACCCATCCATCTACCTGTCCATGTCCATCCAGCCATCCACCTATCCACCTACTATCTACCATCAGCCAGCAGCATCCAGGCACGCAGCAAACCCAGCCACCCCAGCGAGCAGCCAGGCAGCGAAACCAACAAGGAGCCAGCCAGCCAACAGCCAAGCCAGCCAGCCGGCCAGCAGCCAGCGACCCGGCGAGCGGGCCAGCTCAGGCAGCCACCGAGCCACCGACCTAGCGACCATCAGCCAGCCAGCGAGGCAGCCAGCACGCATCAACCAGCCATGCAGCCAGCCAGCCAACCAAGCAAGGAGCCAGCCAGCCAGCCAGCCAGCCAGCCATTGACCGGTCCAGCTGGTCCATCCATCCATCCACCTATCCACCTACCTATCTACCATCCATCCATCCATCCATCCATCCATCCACTCATCAACCCATCCATTCATCCATCCATCCAACCAATCAATTATCCATCCATCCATCCATCCACCCATCCATCTACCTGTCCATCTGTCCATCCATCCATCCACCTATCCACCTACCTATCTACCATCCGTCCATCCATCCATCATCCATTCACTCATTCAACCCATCCACCCATCTATCCATCCAGTCATCCAACCAGTCAATTATCCATCCATCCATCCATCCATCCATCCATCCATCCATCCACTGACCAATCTGCCCACCCTCTGATCCATTTGTCAAACCACCTACTGATGCATCAGTTCATTTCATCCATGTAAACTGGATGGCTCCTTATGCCCCGCCCCCGCCCCCCTCCATCCATCTACCATGTCAGCAGCCCTTCCAGAGTGATACACTTGTTTCCCTCCCATGCTGAGAGGGTCTGTCAGGTAGTACTCAGCTGCTACACAGTGAGTGGGATGATGAATAAGCACTGTGTCCTCAGCAACCTTTCAGGAGGAAGACATATCTTTCCTATATGACCCTTTCTTATGTGCATCCTCAATACCAACAGAGGAAAATGGCACGAAGCAGACGCGTGATGGTCTGGGCTTGTTTTCGGAGTCTCTGCTGCCTCTGCCATCAGTACCTGCGGCTCCCATGGCCTTTGTGTAGCTGGAAGTCCTGGGGGTCCTGGAGGGCAGGACCCGTGCCTGGCTCAGGGCCTGTAATGGAGCAGCCGTGCGGGGATGGCCCACGGGAGGGAGACGGAGGAGCCCCTGTACCTCCCATCCACCTCAGAACAGCTCTGCAGCAGCCCCCGGTGGACGCCTGGCCCAAGTGTGGGGGTGTATCGTCCCAGTTTGCAGATGAGGAAGCAAGGCCAACGAGGTGAGTGCTCCCGGCCGTCGGCCACGGGCCAGGATGAGGCTGGGCTCTCGGACTTTTGTGCACGCCACACGGCGTCCTGGCCCTGTCCTCGCGGTTGCCTGGGCCGCTGCAGCGGGAGTCCAGCTGCTGACGTAAACGCCATGCGACCGTCTCTAACTTCCAGAGCCTTCTTTCAAATCACAGCAGTATTGGGTAGCTGTGGGCCAAAGTCGTGGAAACCAACTGGACACGGGCAAGCCGCTGTCTCTGCTGTCCCCCAGGGGGCAGCAGTGGCTCTTCTCTCTCTGTCTGGCTCTTGCACACGCATTCAAGCACATAGCCATACTTTTTGTGTACAAGAAGGGATAATACTACACCCGTTACTCTGCACTTTGCTTTTCAGTTTAACTCGGTGACAATCTTTCAAGCCAGTACCCCCAGCCCCTGCCTCCTGTTTGATGCCGTGTGAATTTCCATCTCCTAAGGAGCTACTAGAATTTCTTCAACCTCTCCCTGATTTATAGTAATTTTTTAAAAAGTTTTGTTTGTTTATTTAATTATTTTGAGAGAGAGAGAGGGAGAGCCCGAGTGGGAGAGACGCAGAGGTCCCAAGCAGGCTCTGTGCTGTCAGTGTGGAGCCGACGTGGGGCTTGATCTCAGGAAACCTGAGCTGAAACTAAGAGTTGGACGCTTCACCCACGGAGCCGCCCAGCCACTCCTCTCCCTGGTTTATAAATGTGCTGGTTATTTCCTTTTTTGCATGCACAGGTCTTCGTAATAAGCACTTGTGTACATATGTCCCCACGAAGGAAGATTTTCTGCTGAACCACAGCTTCTGAGAAGTGTCAGAGCGGGGTCAGGGGACGTGTCTCGGGGCTCACGGTTTGCCCTCCAGAGGGACAGTGAGGTCCCCGGCCAGCCACCACGGCGCCTCCCGGCCAGGCGCACACACAACCAACCTTGTGAAGCTTCTGCGTTTCATTTCCGTTTCGATTTGCTTCTGCCACAGACACAGAGCATCTTTGATATTCATGCCTGAGTTTCCACTTTCGTGAATCATCCCTCTCCCTTTATGTGTCAATTTGCCAGAGCTCATTTGTACTTTGGGGGATTAAAGCGTGCCCGTTTATGTGGGCTGCAAATATTTTCGTTCCTATCTACTGTTTGTCTTGTGACTCTGACACTCACATACTTTATTTGCCGTTGAGGATTTACGATTGTATATGGTCTGGTCTTTCTGTCTTTTCCTTTATTGTTACTGGGCTCCCTGTCTTGCTTAGAAAGGTCACCCTTACCTAAAGTTATGCAAATAGACTTTTAAATTTTTTTTCTCTCAATTTTTTTTGTTTGTTTCGCTTCCTAGCCTTTTAAAACATGATGAGTTATTTTTGTATCGGTTTGAGGTACGGGCTAAAGGTGTTTTCTGTCCGATGGTGGGTCCCGCTGCACCCCAGCCTTGTGAGGGGAGCCCTCCCTCCATCAGGACAGAGAGGCCACTTGTCCCAGACCAGTTCCCATGTGCACTTGAACTGGGTTTTGGTCCATTCTGCTGCTATCTTCTGTTCACCACGTCTTGCTAGCCAGCATCGCTTCATGGTGAACCTTAACATTTTGCAAAAATTTCCAGCAATCATTGGAACTAGACCTAAAATAGTTACATCTGGTCATTAAAAACAGGACTTGGCTGGTTTCCTTTGGAAAAGAATTGGCGCTTCGGTGGCAGTTAGACACGTCACCCAGGTACGTCACCCCGACCTTGGGTTCTCACCATGCGCTCTCTTGCTTTATGTGCCCCAGCAACCCTGTGTCCCTTCCATCTGGAGCGATGGCTGCCTGTCACGTGCGATCCTCTCCGGTTCACGGGTTCTTGCGGCCAGAGTGAGTGGGTTTGCGCTCCTGTGGGGGTTTGTTGCCGGGGATGCTGGGCAGACCCAATGCGGAGCCCCGGCAGGACCATGTGCCACTCCCTCCACGCTGCTGGCCGCCAGCTGCAACCCCCTTGGCGATTCCGGGAGATAACCACCTCCTATCAGGCTTTGACTCCTCCCAGGGATGGCAGCCAACTTGGGGGATACGAAGATCCAGGGCCAATTTGGGACGATCTGGAAGGGTCGTCGCCGTGGGATCAGTTCTCTGCTGCTGCTGTGTCATCAGGTGGCTCAGTCTTGCTGTTCTTGGTCACTTCACAGGTGCTGTTCCAAGAGGACCCTCCCCCTGCCCTCTGTCCTCCGCCTTGGAGCTCAAAGCCCAGCTTCTGTTTCCCCAGAATTTGACCTGGGGCGGGGGGGAGTCCCGGGACGCAGACCGAACGTGGGATTCTGGCGTGGGGCACGGTGGGCTGGTTGCCAGCGTCTCCATCTGGTGGCTGGTGGAGAGGGTGACAGCCCCACGCATCAGGGGGCACCAGGGGAAGGGATATGCGCTGGTTGGTGCCCCAACTCGGGAGCTGGACAGTTGGGGGGCACAGGAAGTACGGAGGGTGGGACCAGATGCTGGTGCGGGGCAGTTGCTCTCGGGAGAAGGACGTGCACGCAGGCATGTGTGTGACGGGACGTGACAGCCAGAGGGCCCTTCTCGGCAGCCTAGGAGAGGAGGAGCAGAGACAGCGGGGTCCAGGCCAGGCCTTGATTCTGAGGGCAGCAGAGCTCCGGAGGAGGACGGGTCTCGGCCTTGCAAGCCCCCCCACCCCAGCATCTGGTTCCGGTAGCAGCCGTGCCTAAGAAGGGAAGTACTCGTTCCTCTAGTGGCCCTGGGCATTGCCCTCTCCTCAGGCCCCCTAACCGAGGGTCAAGCCCCCGTCCCAGGGTGGCCGCTTCTGGACCGGTCAGCACGTGGCCATGAAGGCCAGAGGCTCGCAGGGTCACTGGAGGTCGCCACCCCTCTGCCCGTCTTGCTTTCCTCCTTTCCTTTCCCAGCCACTGAGCACAGCGCCCCACAGCCCTCCCTGCAGGGACCCGGCCCAAACCCACTTCCTTGGGGGCCAGACCTGCGCCAGCTCAGAGACCGCAGCCCCAGGTCCTCGCGACCCCACGGAAGTGCCCCCCCACCCGTTAAAGGCAGGCGCCTCCCTGGGGGATCAGCGTCCCGGGGCTGCCGAAGCAAGTCCCCACAGCGGGCGCAAAGAGCAGGCGTAAACAGCAGGCGTTTACGGGCTCCCACTTCTGGAGGCGGGAAGTCGGAGGCCAGGGTGTGGGCAGGGCTGCCCCAGGCCGCACCGAGGTGACCTCTGCCTCTGTCTTCCCAAGGCGGCTCCCTGCGCGCGGGCCTGTCTGCAGTTCCTACCTTTGACGAGACACCGGTCGTGATAGCGAGGGCCCACCCTGGGTGACCTCATTTTGATTGATCACCTCCATAAAGGCCATCCCTATTTCACACAAAGTCACGTTTTGAGGGCCCCGGGGGCTCAGGACTGCACTACATCTTTGGTTCAGCCCTTCGCGTCTTGCTTGGAGGTGGTGTGGCATCCCTGCCTTGCAGGGGCACACAGCCTCTGGGAGGGGGTCTACCGCACTCCCCTGCGGGCAGTGGGACCGCTGTGCAGAGCGAGCATGCCCTGGGGACCGCAGCTCGCAGAGAAGACGCACCGGTGTGGGTGTGGGATGGGGTGTGTGTGGGCGAGGGCAGCTGTTGTCCCGGTGGCAGACAGCCACAGAGATAGGTGATCTGTCTGGTGTCCCGGGGACGGACGGCCTCCGGGGAAGTGACAGCGGGTGAGCCCGAGGCAGCCCCTCCCCCACACGACGTCACGTTCCGCTGCAGGAAAGGTCCCTCTTTCCAGACCTGAGCCAGGTTACAGAGCAGAACCCACTGGCTGGAGCGGGACGGGGCCGGCCACACTGAGACCCACGTTGGGTGCCGACTCCCCGTCCTTTCCTGACAGTATCTCAGCCGTTTGCTCAGACACCTTCGAGGGGGAAAGGACATGGCCACACATTTCGAGGACGGTTTGGCACAGGCTTTGGGTTGAGACTAATGCCACGGGGCACAGTGTCATCTTGGCCTGCTCGCTCTGTCAGACGCCCAGGTGGTAGAGAGACTTCTGGGCTCTGAGTCACCTGTGGTCATTTACTAGGTTCTCGAGAGTACAAATGGTTGGAAATGTACACACGTAGTCGGAAGAACCTGCACTTTGTTTCCTGGAGGGAAAGGCCAGCCAAGCGTCTGGAAGTCACCCCCGCACCCACCGAGGGAGTAAACCGAAAGCAATCTCAAATCCTGGAGGGAGGGGCAGAGCCGGAGAGCCACTTTGAAGACCAAGAGGGGGCAGGGGGTGGTCCCCGCATCCCCACCTGAGTCACCAGCGTCACCAGCCTGGTGCCTGCGTGAACTGGGCACATTCTACAGGGGGACGGGGGTGCCCACAAGCACAGCCAAGCAGAAGTCTGAACGCAGCCTCCTTTCCAGATGTGCTGTCTTTGCAGAGCAGAATAACGTACCCCCCCGCCCCCATACACGACATTCGGTGGTCGATCTGGCACCATGTTCATTTCCACCCCACCAGAAACGGTTTGCTTTCGTTGGGGAGGAACAACAGCGTTCACTCAGTCCCGCCCCAGGGCTGTGTTAACTCTCCTGTCCTGTCATGATTGTACTTGAAAGGACACAGCCATCTGGGCATGCTTCACACCGTCACACCGGCCACCGTATCAGTGACGGCATTCTAATCTGAGCGGACGGGACGAGAAGTGGCAAGTATGTTGGAGGCCGTGTTAAGATGCGTGAGCTCTACAGGACTCAGGATCCCACCACACGGGCATCTTTCAGGTCGCTAGCATGCTGGGACATTGTCTATGAAGAAAAGCACAAGTTACTGCATCTGCACATGCCATCACCAAGAAGGAAGAGAGCTCTTTGGGCTCTGAAGCCCGCTTCTTCTACCTCTCGGTATCTGAGTGACACGGAGGGCTGCCAGAGTCCCAGACCGGGTCCCAGAGCAGGACAAGACCCTGTAAAATGCAAAGCTATGGTACAAACAGCCCTCGGGACATACAAACGGGCAGATCTTATGCCTACGGTATTAGAGGTGTTTATAGTGGGGAAGATGCCGTGTGGAGTTGAAGATAAAGCCAGTGGGATCATCACAGTGTAGACACTAGGGTTCTGGAGCAAGACCCCGCCGGCTACAGAGGAGAATTGAATGTCACCTACGCAACAGCTCCCGGCTGGCCAGCGCGCCTGTACGGGCACGCGCCTCACCGCGGGTCTGACCAGTAAAGCACAAGCTCATGGCCGCCAGTGAGAACAGAGAATGGGTCAGGAACAGTCACAGCAGAAAGTGACCGGTGAGCCGCGGGGAGCAGGACTCTGCTGGCCTTTACCTGAGAAAAGTCACAAGAGAAAGGCTTGTGGGAGCAGAGCCCCACCTCTGATTCTGGCCCCTAAGGGGAGGCGACGGGAAACGTTCCAAAGAGTAGAGCTTGAGAGAAGCTGTTCCCAAACCAGGGGAACTTCCTACATGCCGCTCCCTCGTAGACCTGGCTGCCCGAGGACTGAATGCCGCGGTGTGTCACTAGCCCCCCCTTCAGGACAGAGGCACTTACTCCTCGGCCCCCAGAGATGTTGGCTGCCATCTGCCACAACCACAACTCCCTCTAGAAATTGCCCTCTGCCAAAGACAGCCGCTTCACCAACAGAACTCATCCTCCCCAAGGCCACATCCCTTCACCGGAAAATGTGAGAGAATAGACATGGTCTCCTTGCCTCCGTTGGGACCTTTCCCAGGGACCGTCTGACTCTCAGAACTTCCCGTGGTGGTGGCTGAGGCCTCTGGTACAGCTGCTCCCTGAGCCGGGTCTGTGACCTGCTTCATCACGTGTGTTGACGCATGTAAATTTCAGAGTCGCAGAGTCAATCTCCCAGAGAACCTGACCTAAGATACCAGAGAAAGGGTGTTGAATTTTTTTAATGTTTATTTATTTTTGAGAGAGAGAGAGATAGAGAGAGAGAGAGAGAAAGGCAGCGAGAGAGAGAGGGAGACAAAATCCAAAGCAGGCTCCAGGCTCCGAGCTGTCAGCACAGAGCCCGACACGGGGCTCGGAGCCACGACACATGAGATCATGACCTGAGCCGAAGTCGGACACTTAACCAATTGAGCCACCCGGCACCCCGGGTTGAATTTTGTATGTTTATCTTATATCTAGTCATTGTATAAAATTGCAAATTCTAATATTCTTTGGAGAGTATCTTTAAATTTTTTTTAGTTTGTTCATTTATTTTGAGGAGAGAGAGTGCATAGGAAGGGTCAGAGAGAGGGAGAGAGAGAGAGAGAGAGAGAGAGAGAGAGAGGGAGAGAATCTCAAGCAGGCTCCACACTGTCAGTACAGAGCCTGATGTGGGGTTTGAACTCCAACTGTGAGATCATTACCTGAGTTGAAATCAAGAGTCAGATGCTCTGACTGCACCACCAGGCACCCTTAGATAGACTGCATATTTTAATTTCTTGACTTGTTTCATTAGGTAGAATTGCCAAGCAAATTGTCAGTAATGGTTTGTAATAGTGACAATTCTTATCCTTTTTCCTTATGAAAGTTGCTGCAGATTTTTGATACTATTTTAAGGTAGTCTTTATCATATTTAGGCAATTTTCTTCTTGTCTTACACAGTTTTTTTTTTTTTTAAATAATGAATAGCTATTCCATTGTATGAAATGCCTTTAGGTATCTCTTGACAAAAAAAAAAAAAAAAAAACAACAAAAAACAAAAAAACAAAAACAAAAAAAACAAAACAAAACAAAACAAAAACCCTGGATTTTTCTCCTTTATTTGTTGATGTGATAACTGTGGATAGTTTTCATAAAGCCAAGCTATGCTTGCGTTTGTGATAAATGTAAATGGTTTCGTGTTTAAAATTTTCTTGCCATGTCGAGTTGTATTCAATATGCCAATATTTTAAAATTTCTTGCTACTTTCTTTGGCTCACTCTTCTAATGATGCTTTAGCATTAATGTAATGCCAACTTTTAAGAAGTGAATTTTTAAAAAAATGAGTTTTCTGTATTTTTTATAGCTTCAAATTATTTCAATAACAAGAGAATTCCTGACTTTTGAAAGTTAATAGAACTCATCTCTAAAAATGCCAGGGTAGGGGCGCCTGGGTGGCGCAGTCGGTTAAGCGTCCGACTTCAGCCAGGTCACGATCTCGCGGTCCGTGAGTTCGAGCCCCGCGTCGGGCTCTGGGCTGATGGCTCGGAGCTGGAGCCTGTTTCCGATCTGTGTCTCCCTCTCTCTCTGCCCCTCCCCGTTCATGCTCTGTCTCTCTCTGTCCCAAAAATAATAACGTTGAAAAAAAAAATAAAATAAAAATGCCAGGGTCTTGTACCTTTTATAATGTAGAAACTTAATAATCTTTCCAATTTAGCCTAGAGTTTTCCCACTGGCCATTTCCTTCTTCATTGTCATGGTCTCATTTGTTTTGGCCAAACCCTCAAGTGTAACAGATATGTTCAAATCCGTCAACCCACCAGATAACAGATGGATGGGATTTCTACTCTTGCCCCAGGTGCATGTGGGTGTGTGGGAGCTGAATTTCCTAAGTGGGTTCCCTTTGCTTGGATTGGGGTGCTCCATCATAGCAGAAACCCTGAGTGAATTCTCCAGGAAAAGGGTTGCTGTCACAGCCCATGGCTGGTCTTCAGTGTATGCTGTAAAGTGACCGTAAATAGGGACGCCTGGGTGGCTCAGTCGGTTAAGCGTCTGGCTCTTGGTTTCATAATCTCATGGTCTATGGGCTCGAGACCCGTATCGGGCTCTGTGCTGTCAGCATAGAGCCTGATTGGGATTCTCTCTCTCCCTCTCTCTCTGCCCTTCCCCCTCTCACAAAATAAATAAATGAGCTTAAAAAAATTAAAGTGAACGCAAACAGAACGTGCAATTCACAGAAGACTTGTTACAAATGGTGGCAAGCATAAGAAAGGATGTTCAACCTCATGATGATAAGGAGAATCCAAGTTTACGTACAATCAATGAGATATTGTTTTCCACGTAACCCCGACAGAATTTTAAAACAACTGGTATTTCTCAGTTTTGGAGAAGGTGTCTAGGACACGGACATGAGAGTAAATTCGCACAACATTTTCAGTTTGGCAATTTCTGTTGACACTTAACATGTGCATACCCTGTGATGTAGCCATTCCTCTTCCAGGAGTTTCCTTTATGGGAAATACCTGCACAAGTACACGAGCCTATATACGTAAGAATGTTCACTCAGCAGCATTTGAAATGGCAGATATTGGCGAATTAAACACCCATTCAAAGAGGAATAGTTAAGCAAATTGTGGAATCATCATTATTATAGAGGGCTATGCAGTTATTAAGAAGAATAAAATAGATCTTTATGTGCAAGCAGGGAATAATGTCCATGACGTATTGTGGATTAAAAGGGTCGGCCTGCAGAATGGCATGTATACTATGAAGCATGTGTGTAAATTGTGTGTGTTGGTGTGCGTTTAGTTGCCTAGCAAAATCTCTAGAAACGTGGTTACTCTGGTAGTGTGAAAGGGTGGGACGGGGGAATGAGGACACTTTATCTTCTTACTTAATTTATATCTATATTGCTTGACTTTAAAAAAGGCACATATACTTTGGCAATAAAAGAGATTTTTTTCAGAGCTTGCAACAAAAATGCTGATGTAATTTAAACCATTTGGCAATTCCTTTTAGAAAGAGCAAGACTAAAGCTTCCTCACTCTGGGAATTGGACGAAACGTGACTTAGTCTTTAAGGGAAGCAGACAAGGCATTAATTCTATTAATTAATGCATCAGCAGATTCCGTCTCAGCAAAGGCTGTGTTAATGAGGTGCTCGGGGCATTCATTATTTATCCTAAATATCAACTCAGGGCCCTTCTTGTGTCAGGTGGTATAACAGATGTGCCCTCTGAGGGTGAGGTGCTGGAGAAACGCAAATACAGCTCACAGACCGCTCCCTCCTCCCTACACCCAGGCCTCACCATCCCCCACCTCTCCGCAGATGACCTCTGTCACTCCAGGACCCTGGAGCAAAAAAAAAAAAAAAAAAAAAAAAATCATTCCGGCCTGGACTGCAACCTGACTCCCACCCAGCACTGTGGGCATCTCGGACATCCCTCCTGGACCTCTCAGCCTTCTTTCCTTAAGGCTCACGGGGGACTGGGGACACAGGCAGCCCATGTGAGGCCCACCCAGGTAGCTCCTGGTGCCAGTAATGGCAGAGTCCAGCCTCCCGTACGCGGACCTAGCAACACGCCCGGTCCCCCTTGCGTTTCCGCTCCGCGCCCGCATCCCTGCGCCAGCGTCCCCGCGCCCGCATCCCTGCGTCCGCACACGCCCCGCGCGGTCCCCTGGGCCCGCGGGCCGCCAGGAGCTGTCCGTGGTGCTGACCGCAGGCGCCGCCCGCGCCCGGCCGCTGCGCACGCGTCCGGGCGGGGCGCGCGGGACCCGCGGCGCCGCCACTGCGCAGTCTCCCGCGCGGCCCCGGCCCGGCCCGCGCCCCGCGCCCCGCGCCCCGGCCGCCTGCCCGGCCCCGCGGCCTCCGCCGGCCGCTTCCTGGGCGCGCCCGGGCCAGCCATGGCGCTCAACAATTTCCTCTTCGCGCAGTGCGTCTGCTACTTCCTGGCCTTCCTCTTCAGCTTCGTGGTGGTGGTGCCGCTGTCCGAGAACGGCCACGACTTCCGCGGCCGCTGCCTGCTGTTCACCGAGGGCATGTGGCTGAGCGCCAACCTGACGGTGCAGGAGCGCGAGCGCTTCACGGTGCAGGAGTGGGGCCCGCCGGCCGCCTGCCGCTTCAGCCTGCTTGCCAGCCTCCTCTCGCTGCTGCTCGCCGCCGCGCACGCCTGGCGCACGCTCTTCTTCCTGTGCAAGGGACACGAGGGGTAAGTGGGGGCCTGCGGACGCGGCCCTCAGCCCCCGCACGGCGTCCCTGCCGTGCCCGCAGCGCCCCCGGGCCCTCCCCCCTCGAGGAGGAGCCACGGCCCCTCCCTCTTCCCGGGAGCTCGCAGGCCCTAAAATGTCAGCCCTCGGAGCTCCCCGCCTCCGTGCCAACTGCCCTTTGTCTGCGCAGAACCCGGGACCCCGAGGGTCACTCGCGCTCCGTACGAGGCCGGTGCTTCCTCCCCGAGTGTGCGTCACCTCTCGCTCTGGGCATTTACCGCCCCTGCCCCTGGGGCGCAAATGTTGCCTTGTCATCTCGGAGCAGCCCTGGGCCCTCCCTGGCTTGCTGGCTCAGCCGGGCCCACACCCGTCAGTGCTCTGCGACAGCCCCTAGCGGGTGGGCCTGGGTGCTCCTCTGGTGGAGGGGAGGGACCAGGCTGGTGGTGATCAGGCAGACGGGGCAGTCCTCCCCTCACCCCCATCCTCCTGGGAAGGATGGTGGTGGGCAAAGGCCAGAGGGAACCCTCTCTGGGTCTACGGCCAGCACTCGGACCTTGGCTGGGGTTGGAAGACGGGAGCCTCAGGTCCCTGAGGCCTCCCTCCCTCCTGGCCTCCGCATCCCCTTCACCTTCCCTGCCCTGGCACAATTCTGTGAGAGAGTGGGATGTGGTTCACCTGGGGTCCTCAGCCAATAGCGTTCCAGGCACCTCCAGCCTGTGGGACCCTCTGTGGACCCACCACGCCCCTTGCCGTGGACTGCTGTGCTGAGCTCCCAGGAGGCCACTCCTGCCCCTTGCCTGCCCTCACATCCACAGGGGAGATCGGGCCTTCTCCCAAACTCTGCCCCCCCCCCCACTGGCCTCCACACATCACTCTTTGGCAGTTTGGGGGGCTTTTCTCTTCTTTCGGGGACATGAGAGAGAAGTTGTTGCTCTGAGAGGAGAGCGGGTAGAAGGCTCAAGCAGGGACTCTGGAGAGCCCTCAGAGGGGCCGGGGAGGAATGACAGGGTGGCAGGGTAAAGAGGACCCGAGCAGCCGAGGCAGAGCCCAGCGTGGGGGCTGCACACTCGGAGGAGGGTGAGGTCCAGCAACACACACACGTGGGGTCTCCGGGGGGGGTGTAGCAAAGATCACAGACACTGAGGCCGCAAACAATTTATTCCCCCACGGGTCTGGAGGCCGAGGGTCGGAGATCAAGGGGCTGGCAGGGTAGGCTCCCTCTGGAGGGAGGATCCTTTCCAGGCCAGCTTCTGGTGCCTGCCCACAACCCTTGACATTCCTTGGCTGGGGCTTTGCCGCTCCTGTCGCTGTCTCTGTCTTCACATGGCCTCTTTGCTCTCTCTGTTTCTTCCCTTCTTCTTATAAAGACACCAGTCATCGGATTTAAGGTGCACCTCACCCTGAGGTCTTTAGCTGAATGACACATGCAAAGACCCCGTCTCCAGTTAAGGTCACAGGCACCTGTCCTGAGGCGAAGACTTGGACATACGTTGTCAGGGCACAGCTCAGCGCATCACTGTTTCTGGATTCAGCGTCTGCGGGAAACCGCGTGTCAGCCTGGGCAGGCCTCTGGGGGCGGTGGGGGGCGGGGGGGGGGCGGGGGGGCGCGCTGTGGGGCTGGGACTCTGCCCCGGTGAGCCCAGGCCAGTCCAGGGGGCCATCCTGCCCTGCCACAGGCCTCTTACTTCCTCAACCCACTCGACGGCTGGTGTCCCCAGGAGGGATTTCAGGTGTCACGTGCGTGCATGTTGCCGACCTTGGGTGTTACCATAGTCAGTGTCTCTGTGCAGATGGGGACAGGGGAAGCCTCTCTGCATATGAGACAGGGTCTGAGGAGGAGAGGACGGCCAGCAGGGTAGGGGAGCCGAGGTCCCTGCCGTCTGGGAGGCTGGGGGCAGTGGGCACAGGCCCATCGTCCCACCTCGTCCCTGTAAGACAAGCACCCTCACGAGACCCCCCGTTACAGCTGTGAGTTGACAAAGGACAGAAGCTGCTGTTACCGCTGTCCCTAGATTGCTGCCCCGTCTGAGTGACGAGATTTCTTCGCACAGGCTCTGGGTCTCTGGCCCTCCCCGCCCTGCTCCCGGTCTCTGGGGGTCCCTGGGGCTCTGGAACCCCACATTGCTGTGAGCCCCAGAGGCCGGGCCCTGCCCGTTTGCAGGCCCTCACCGGCCAGACCCTGAACACCTTTAGGCCATTTGTCTATAGGGACGAGGGGCCCTCGGCAGCCAGCCCGCTGTGACATCTGTCCAAGGGCCAAGCCTTCATCCGGGTCTGGTGGTAGGACGAGGCCAGAGCTCTCCCTGATGGATACCCAGGAGTGGCTCCGTCTGAGGGGCCCCGGGCTGGATGAAGCCAAGGCAGGTTCTGTGTGCTCAGGGCTGACCTTGGGAGTCACAGATTAGCGTTTGTTGAATGAGGACGGAAAGGAGGCCTGCGTGTGAGGTCTGCTCCCTCGCAGCCACTCCCCAGCCCTGGGGTCTTCAGACCCATAGTCTGGCTGAGGGGTCAGCCCTGCAGGCCTGCCGTGCCGAGTCCTGGGCCCCAGAAAGGTTGGGCCTGCCTCAAGGGCAGGCAGGATGGGGGCCTGGAGAAGCCGGTCCCGGCTCAGGTGTCGGTCCAGCGTGTAGAGCAGGCGAGCGGGTGCTGGGACAGTAGGGCACTCGGGACAGACAGGAGGCTGGGAAGGGTGGTTAGAGTGAGCTCGTGGGGTGGTGAGGGCCCTCAGGGTGTCCAGCTCATCAAGGACATCACTGCTGCTGTCAGCCTTGGGGTCTGCTTTGGGGTTGTGTGCACGCTAATTCTCTTGAGACCACGTTCAGAGACCAGCCAGGACCCTGCTGAGACCCAGGGCAGAGCCCTGCCCTTTGGGCTGTGTGAAGGGGCTCGGGGCCGGGTCCCTGGCGCCTGAGCTAGACCCTGTCCATGGTGCCAGCTCCCCCCTCACGTACGGTATGTCCCTGGACAGAGTGGGGCCCTGGACAGCTTGTGCCCAGGAGAATAAAGGCCCTAAGGGTGGGGACAGCTTGCAGGAGGCTTCATCCTGGTTGTGGCTGAAGGAATGGGCCTGTGAAACAGAGGCCCCTGGGGCTTCCTCGGGTGCTTGCTGGCTGGGACACTGGGCGAGGCCGGGTGGGTCACAGGCCTGGGGGGGGGTGCCCAGTGGCAGTGGAGGGTACAGGTGGCCTCGGTTTGTGATCCACAGCTGGGGAGTGCTGGGTCAGAACAACCCCATCTGCCTTCTCACACTTGTCCCCCAGCCTGCAGTCGCTCCCAGGGCTTTCCGGATAACTGTCACCATGGAGACAGCACATCCGGCCTGGCACCCTGAGAGGCGTGGTGGTGGTGGCGGTGGCGGGAGAAAGATGGACTTAACCCTGTGTGTGCCGAGCTTCCTGTTTAGGGCCGCAGGCTGATGGGTCCTTGGGGAGCAGGGCGGGGCGGGGGGGGCACTGTGGACTCTGAGGGCCGAGTCGAATGAGGCTCTGGACACACCCGGTTCTTCAGAACTCTGCAGCCCAGACAGGTTCCATGGTACGAGCCGGAGATGGACTTGGGGAGTAGGAGGAGGCTGTTGGGATGACCGCAAGCCCACGCCCTCCCTGTCTGATGGCTCGGGACTCCGTGTTCCTGTCACGGGAGGAGAGCCCCCAGTTGTGCCCGTTTTAGCACGGATGCGGCTGGAAGTTTCTGGCTATGGAAGGTTATGTTGTTCCCGCCCCCCAGGGGGTGGGAAGCCGTGCCTCGGGCTGAGCAGGCTTCCCCTGGGGGTGGTTTTGGCCACACAGGGAGAATCAAGCCGGGTGTGCCTCTCTAGAATTTGGGGCCGGACATGGGGGATGCCGCCCCCCCCCCCCATGAGGGGGAGCAGGACTTGAGGTTGGGGACTGCCCATCAAACCCATCCTCTGCACCCTGGTCATACCCCCCCCTTCCAGGAAGTCCTGCTGAGGGCCGCAGCCGGCTCATCCGGGATGCGGGCACCTGCAGGGCAGGGTGCCTGGTGTGCTGGTGAAAGGCTGCTGGCAGGTGGTGGGCCCTAGGGAGCCGGCCTTCGTGCCCAAGGCGGGCAGCTTCTTTGCTCCAACTGTGGACCACTCGGTCCTGGCCCCCGGGACCCGTTCATTCTCTGGGCTGGAGCGCAGTGGCCATCCAAAGCCGGGGTGTAGGCTCTGGGTAGCCTCTGCTTTCCTTGGAGCATTCGCTCCCGGGAAGGAGGGCCCCCCGTTGACTCTCCGAGCCTGCTTAGCCCCACGCGGCCCACAGGGGGCGCAGCTGGGTCCCAGCCACCGGCTCCCTGCATCTGGTGGCTGATGCCGCTCCCATGCTTCCGTCTCCGCGGCCACAGGCCGAGCCCCACGCGCAGGGCTGCAGGTGCGCCAGCCCAGGGCTCTGGCGGCGGGTGGAGGCTTGTCCCGGGGAGGGAGGGGGTGCTCATGCTCGGGAGGAAGCCCCCTGCCCACGCAGAGGGAGAAACTGAGGTGCGGAAAGTGACTTGCTGAAGGTCACCCCTCTGGCAGAGAGGTGGCTGGAGCTGACACGCTGCTGTCCCCAGTGACGGCCTCGGAGGCGGGGTTGGCCCCAACATACCCCTCCTTGTAACTCTGGGCCTCTTATTCGGAGCGCCCAGGGCCAGGTGGATTTTGCGGTCCGGAGCTGTCTGTCGGGGTCCCAGCTGGGAACAGGCGCTCAGGCTCACGCACGTGAGGGTAACCCGAGGAGGGCGGTCGGCAGAGACGAGGGTGTGGGCCAGGCGTGGGCCCTGCGACGGCCCTGTCTCCTCCTCTGGCCGCAGGCACCGGAAGAGACGCGGTGACCTTCAGTGGAGGGACGGCCACGCAGGGGGCATCCCCCTCCCCACGTCCCCCCAGCAGGGGCCTGGGGATGAACGCTCGCTGCCTCTCCTTCCACCCTGCCCGGTCCCCACTGGCTGGGCTCAGCCAGGAGCCGGGGAGAGGGGCCATTGCCGTGGTCTACTTGGGTCAGCCCCCTGGGCAGAGGATGGAGAGGCAATGATCTGCAGAGTCGGGGAACTCAGCAGCCCTCGGGCCGTCCGTGGTGGGCAGGGGGCGCGGAGCCCACCCACCACGACGAAACGCTCCGGCCGGCTCAGGCCGCGCCGGGAGTCGGACACAGGGAGGTCGGCGCCGCAAACACGCGTGACCTGGACGCTGAGCCGTCCGGTCACGGCCCTGACGATGGCCCCGGTCGGCTGGGAGTGGTGCTGACGTGCCGCGCGTCCGTGTGAACGTGGGCGCAGACCCGCTGGCTGTGATTCTGGGACTGCCGCCTTGGGCCTCCGGCCTCCTGTTCACGCCCCCAGCCCCGGCCCTGCTGGACGTGCTGCCGGCCGCGGTTGATCGCCCGCCCCAGGCTGGGGTGCCTCCCGGGGCCAGGACCGGGGCATGGTTATTTCTTTGACCCTCAGGGCCCAGCACAGGGTGAGGGGGTGCTCAGTTAGTGCGTGGCGGGGTGCAGGCGGGGACAAACGCAAAATGGACGGTGCGTGCATCCCCTTCGTCCGGGGGAAGCCACCGCATCCGACAGCAGCTTTCACGATTTCCTGGCTGGGGCCCCGGCTGAGACCTCCAGGATGTGTTCTCTGTGAAGCCAGTTTGGGTCGATCTCGTCCCTCAGACTCCATGTGTCGATGGACAGATGTCCACGCGGTAGGTGTGGCCGGGGCTGCCGTCCCCCCTGAGGGCGCCCCTGTCCCCCCCACCCTACAGGTCCCCAGGCTCAGCCAGACCCGGGACTCTGAGTCTCCAGGGGGCGATTTGGAGAGGCGGGTGGTGGGGCAGGGCGTCTGGCGGGGTGGGCTGCCGTGCCCCAGCCACACGCCGCCCTCGGCCGGAGAGCAAACGCTGGGTCCTGTGTAGGCACCCTGGTGGGGCCGTGTGCGGGTGGACCCCAAGTGAGCTCTGTCCTCCTGGCCCTGCCTCCTGCGTCCCTCACCCCCTCCCCGGGCACAGCTGGGCCTTAGGATGCAGTGGGGAGATGAGGGCGGGGCGCACCACAAGCCCCTGACGCAGGTGCAGGCAGCGCCGTCGATGGCCACGTGGGCACGTGGCCTCAGGGCAGCCGCGTCAGGAACGGCCTGGGAAGGGCGTCGTGCTTTGTCAGCACGCGCTGGTCCTGACGCTCTGGGACCAAACGTCCTGGGGTTCAGTCTTGGCTCTGCCTCCTCCGGAAGGCGGTGCTGACACGTGTCCCCACGCTGGGTCTCCGGGAGGTTGGGCTGGGCAGCCTGGGGTCAGCATGGGACTTCGGGGTGAGGGACAGTGAGGGACGGGAAGGTGGTCCTGGCGGCCCCACAGGGCCCCCTCACCCTATCGGGCCCACACGCCAGCTGTCTCCTGGCACTGCTGGGGTGTCAGGGGGACCCCGGTGGTGGCGCGCGGTGACTGTCCCCTCCCGTCCTTTGCTGAAGCTCCTTCCTCTACGCCTTCCTGAACCTTTCTGGTCAGCGCCTCTGTGGTCTTCTCGTCTTCATCGCCAGCACCATTGTGAGCGTGGGCTTCACCATGTGGTGCGATGCCATCACCGAGAAGGGCACCGTGTCCCCACAGGTGCGCCTGGGCCCCGCCCCACCCCCACTGCCCCCAGCCGACGTCTTGGCGCATGAATCCCATTCTGAGCTCGGGGTTTTGTCATCCTGCCTGTGCCCCCACCTGTGCACACCTGGCCAGGGACTTCCCGGGACCCGCCCCCTTGGCCTCAACACCCCCTTCAGTGAAAGTAGGGCACCTCCCACACCCGGAGGTGGAGCCAAGCGAATGTGTGTGGGGGGAGGGGGTACGTAGGCCCAGCGCACGCGACCCTGGAGGGCCGGATATGGCTACACAGCAAGGCCCTGGAGATCCCGCCCTGTGCCGCCCTCGCGGGCAGAGGCCTGGGCTGAGTGCTGGCCGGATTGGGTCCGTGGAGGGTTTGGAAGACAGCGATAGGGATGGGAGGAGCGGGAGCAGAAGCTTCTGGTTGGAGGGGGTCAGGGATGAAGCCTTTGGGGCTAGGACAGTTGCCTCACCGTTTGGGGGTGCTGCATGCCGCTCCCCATGCCCCGTGTCCTGGCGTCACTGCCACCCCGCGCCTGCTGTTTCAGCTGCGAAGAGCTCCAGGACATCAACTTGGAGCTTAACGTGGACAACTCTGCCTTCTACGACCAGTTTGCCATCGCCCAGGTAGGTGGGGCTGCCGGGTAGGCGGGGCCCTGTCCCGGTAGGCGGGGTTGTTCAGGTAGGAGGGGCTTCTGGGTAGGCGGGGGCTATTCTGGTAGGCGGGGCTCCCGGGTAGGCGGGCTGTTCTGGTAGGCGGGGCTGTCCTGGTAGGTTGGGGCTACCGGGTAGGCGGGGCTGTTCATGTAGGTGGGACTGCCGGGTAGGCGGCCTGTCCCGGTGGGCGGGGTTGTTCCGGTAGGAGGGGCTGCTAGGTAGGCGGGGCTGTTCTGGTGGGAGGGGGTGCCGGGTAGGCGGGGCTGCTCTGCTAGGCAGGGAAGCTTGCATCGTTGGGGAGGATTCCATTCACTGCTGAATACACCGGATACACAGACTGTCTCCAAACGCTCTCGCTCTCATCCAGGGGAGGTCGAGGATGGGGCCAAGCAAAGGAGATGCAGCTGAGTGAGTGGTATAGTCGGGAAGGCTTCCTGGAGGAGGGGTTGGAAGAGCTGGATCTCAGAGACTGAGTGAGGGTTCTCGCAGGTGGATGTGGAGAGGGGTGAGGCATTGGGCTCCTAGGAGGAGGGGCCAGCGTGAGCTAACTGCGGAAGTGAGGTTCAGGGGGTGAGGAGAGTGCTCTGTGCCAGGAAAGGAAACCAGGCATCAGATCCCTGGTCTGCAGTCTGGGGCAGGGCGCTTGGAGCGGGGACCCTCCGATAGATGCTGGGGGGCTTGTGGTTACGCCTGGCCAGGGGAAGCAGATGCCATGTCTGAGGAACGGTGTGGGGGGGCAGAGACCCTCCCCCTGCCTGGCCTCCAGGAGACCCGGTGCCTCTCTGGGGACCCATTGGCTGGGATATAGGTGTGTTGGGGCTTGTCAGGGGTCAGCGAGGGCCTGTGTCTGGGTCCACATTTGTGTCTAGGCAGACGACACTGCTGCGGGGTGCGCAGGTGGGGTTGGCTTCTTCCAGCCCTGGGCAGGGCTTGCTGGCATCCAGGTCCATGTTTGGACCCCAGACTGGCCTCTCAGGGCTCACATGGGCCCGTGGCTGATCTGAGGACTCTTCCTTTGGAGAGGAGCCCGCTGGGGGGCTGCACATCTGGTGGGTCCAAGGTTCTTTGCTGACATGAGCTGAAAGCACCGGAGACTCCTTCACGAAGATGGAATGGAAAATGCTTCGGGGCTACTTGCGCCAATTAGATTAGGAAGGCGCGAGCCGAGTCTGGTGACAACCTGACACGAGGATCTGTTGCGTGTGGCTCAGGCCTGGTTCCGTTAAATTGTTTCTCCTTCAGCTGTTTGGGAGAAGCCGATAAAGGTCAATTCACCCCAGCAGCTGGAGGTGGCTCTGTCATGGGCGGGCTCTGCTTGGGGCCGGGGGGCTGGGCTGCCTGGGGGCGAGGTGGGCAGACCCCCAAAAGCATCGTGCAGCTCGGGGTTCAGAGGGCAGGCCGCCAGATGCCAGGGAGGGATGGGCGTGTGGGGGAGGAGGCGAGGCGGACCCCGGGGCAGGGGGGTTGCGGGCCGGCCGGCCTCCTGACCCTGCCTCTGCCCTCTGTGTTAGTTCGGCCTCTGGGCCTCGTGGCTGGCCTGGCTGGCCGTCACCATCCTGGCTTTCCTGAAAGTCTACCACAACTACCGCCAGGAGGACCTGTTGGACAGCCTGGTCCACGAGAAGGAGCTGCTGCTGGCCAGGCCGACCCCCCGCACCTCCTTCCAGGAGGAGAAGAGCGCGGTCATCTAGGTGCGGGCGGGGGAGCCCGGCCCCCGGACGCCCCCCCTCCACCCCCGCCTCGCCCCGGGGCTCACAGCCCCACCTGGGGGAGCAGGGGGGGCCCTGCCTGGCCCCACCTGCCCCTCGCCTTGCATGTCCCCCCTCGGCACCGTGCAAAGTGAGTGAGCCCGCTCACCGAGCCCCCCACCCCCACCCCGAGCGTGGCGGCTGCCCGGGGTGGGCGCCGGCCCTCAGACAGGGCCACGCAGGGGCCTCCTCCGGGCTCCGTGCTTGCACGGCCGGCCTTTCCGGGGGGCGCTGGCCGGGCAAGCCTGCTGAGCGGGGGTCCAGACTCTAGGGCACCCCTGCCGTAGGGCTCGCCTGCACGCCACGGCTGGGTGCCGTCTCCGTCACCTGGCCGGCTTGCCCGGGTGTGATTCTGTGTGCGATTCTGTCGGGCAGCCTGCGTCCCCAGAGTGACCCCAGCCCACGGGGGCCACGCGTCGCTCTTGTCCCTTGCTCCTGAGCAGTGTGTGGGCCAAGACTTCTGTGGCCTGGGAGCTGGGGGGTGGGTGCAGGAGGGAGCTCTCCGGCAGTGTGTTCCCCACCTTCTGGCCCTGCACCCCCCGCCCCTGCCGCGGGGCCCGGTTCCCCGTGCTCCTGCTTCATGGTGCCCAGGTGGCCAGGCCTGGTCTCAGCGTCAAAAGCATAGGGCAGTGGTGTTGCCCTGAGTCAGGTGGTGGCTGTGTGGGTGTCCTGGAAAGTGGCCGTGGTGTCAGGACTGGGGGCCCGCGCCCGGTGCCCCTCGTCCTCTGCCATGGGACTTGCCGGGGGAGCCCCGGGTGGCCCTGCCTGGAGGCTCCCCGGGCCCCAATGTTTGTGTCACAGGGTGGGGAGGTGGGGGAGGCGGGGACACGGGCTGAGGGGCACAGCACCCCCTAGGGAGGATGGGGTGGGGCAGGTGCCACTAGAGGCGTCTGGGTGAGCGTGTGAGTGCCTGTGAGCGTGTGGATGTGTCTGTGGGATGTTAGTGCGTGTGTGACACGAGTGTGTGCACACGCATGTAAGTGCACGGGAAGGTGTGAGTGTGTGAGCGTGTAGCTCTACGTGAGCTCACATTCACAAGTGTGAGTGAGTGTGCGCAGGAATGTGAGCACGTGCATGTGCACACACGAGTGTGTGAGCATGGATGGGAATGTGTGTGCCCAACCGTGAGCATGAGTGCGTGAGCCGCAAGGTGTGAGCAGACATCAGAGCTGGTGAGGACACAGCGGCTCCTCTGGCCTTCATCCACCGGGACGCCCCCTGTGCCCCCGGCCCCCCCCGCCGGTGGAGGGGCTCCCTTCCCGTCTGATGGACGGAGCCTGGAGCACTGAGGCCGCCAGAGGGCATGACCCCGTCCACACGGGGGCAGGTGGAGGAGCCGGGGGGACCCGTGACCCCAGAGCTCAGTGATGAGCCACCTGGGCTGCTGGGCTGTGGACCCCCCTCCTCGCGGGGCTCCCCGGCTTCCACATCTGCACGCAGTGCTCCTCTGCAGGGGTGGGGCACCCCGTTCTCGTCTCCCGGGCTGACCCTCCTGCTGCTCCCCACCCTCCAGGGAAGGAGACGCCCGGCTCCCCGCATCCGTGCCTCGCGCTGCCGGGGGCTGGTCTGGTCTCCCACATGGGGGCACGGATCTCCCGAGGCCACGGATGCGGGTCCGGGGCGAGGTGCCGAGTGGGGCGGGCAGCCTGGGCCAGGGAAGGGAGGCCGCCCGTCACCTCCTGCCGTCTCAGAGGCGCTCTGGCCCCAGGGCCCGGCCGAGAATGTCAGACAGAGCAGCTGGGTTGCTGGGGGAGCTGTTTTGGGAGCACTGAGGCCCCCAAGCCGATCTGGTCTCAGCTCAGCCCTCGTGCACGAGCCGAGGGGACCCTCTCCAGCCCCTGAGCGCTCCGCTCTGCTCCCAGCAACAGCCAGGCCCCGGGGCAGAGGAGCAGGGGCGGGACGTGGCCTCCTGGAGCCCCAGGGTCCACGGCAGGTTTGGGCCCGCCCGTGGCAGCTGCCGCTCCTGGAGCGCCCGGCCGGGTCTGGGGCCTCCCCTCCTCGGTCAGGCTAGGGGAGACACGCGCCCACTTACCTGCAGGTGTCACTGGTGCAGCGGGGTTGTCGCCGGCACAGACCCGTGTCAGGCCAGCGGGGGGCTTCCAGGGAGGGGACAGCTGGGTCCCCCAGGGCTGGGCAGGAAGGGCCCCCCCGATCGCTTCTGCTTCTCCCAGCTGCGTGTGGATAACAGACATCTTTGTCTTAACTCCACTCCTGACGAAAACCGAAAGTAATGATTCCCAAGCCTGGTGTGTCTGTTGTTCAACGTCCAAATAAACACAAAGTCCTGAGCCTTGTTGTGGACAATGGAGCCTCTGCGCCCCCGGCCCCAACCTCCATCCACCTTCAGTGTCCTGGCTTCCGGTGTTTCGTCCGCTCCTACGGTGTAAAAACTGCCTTGTGTTTGTTCCTGTCGCTTCAGAACCTTGCCGGGATGAGGGCCTGGTCTCTCCGGGTTCGGACCTTCGCGTCCGTGCGGGCTCCGGGGCTTCCCGGGGCGCAAGGCTGGACGCGGGATTTCGGACCTCTCAGGGCGTGCACAGCCTGAGCAGTGTTCTCCCCAAAGCAGGTGCTCACGTCCTGTGGGCCTTCCGGACCTGGGATGTCTTTGCCGTCACGGGCTCTTGGCCGAGAGCAGTGGCTGTGAGGAGGGGGCTGCCTCATGCCTCATGGCGGACTGCCCCGGGCGGGACCAGGGCTGGAGGGGTTGAGCCTGAGGCTTGTGCCCGCCCCACGGGCTTGGACATGTGACCTACCTCTCTGAGCCTCAGTTTCCCCATCTGGAATATGGGTAGTAATCTGCCCGTCCTCTTCGGGGGGTGGGGCGAGGCGAGGTGGGGTCCTGGGGGGAGGGCTGGGCTGCTGCGGGAGGTGGTAACCACCCTGGTCGTGCTAGAACCAGCTGTGACCCTGGATGGTCCCTGAGGGCTGGGGTCCTCCCCCCACCACGGCCCCTGTCGGCTCCTGCTTCTGGGGACCGGCCCCTCCTCTCCACCCGGGCCCCCTGAATCCCGAACCCTGTAACCACCGCCCCAGCCCCTGAGGAAAGGCTTCCCCGCTGCCCCCACCTCTGCTTTAGCCGATGAAGCCAATTCCGTAGCAAATGGTCCCTGTTTCGCTCCTTTGGGTAAAAACCCCCAGACTAATAAAAGAGGTGGCAGTGCGTTTTAATAGAAAACCAGTGTGTCCCCACGTTGGTAATGGGGACAGGCACATAGAGCGTCACCCCGGGAAGGAGCAGCACGGCGTTGGCCGTCCCGTGGACGCTTGTCTGCGGGTTGCTGCGGGAGATGGCGTCTTCCTGGCAGTCCCTCCTGGTGTCTGACCACGGGCCTCCCCGCTTTTTCCAGGCCCCCCTCCAGGCAGGGGTCCGGACCACACGGGTCCCCATGGCCTTGCAGCACCGGCGATGGCACGGTGTCTGCACGGGGTCACGGGACTCGGAGGCACTGTGGCTGGCGCGTGGCACCACCTGGGGTCCGGGCGCACGCGCCGTGCTCCGGAGGCGGTGGGGGTCCGGGCAGAGCGGGCTGCCTCTCGGCCGCTCCGGGTGGACAGCGGGGGTCGCGGGCGGCACATGTTTCCCCCGGGGCACGAGAGGGCCCCTGAGGCCTCGGGGTCAGACCTGGGCCCAGCGGCTGGGCCCCCACCACCGGCACCAAGGGGAGATGCCAGGCCCCGCCCTGCACGCTCGCGGCCGCAGTGGGGAGGGCCCCACGCCAACAGCCGGACCCGTGTGCCTCCGCGGGGTTTCGAGGTCCAGGCCCCACAAGCCCCAAGCAGCAAGGCCCAGTCTACTTCCGAGGGGTCTCGCGGGCACAGGGCCGGCGTCCCTGTCTTCAAGGGGCCCCACGCGTCCGCCTCCGGGCCTGGCCCAAGGATGCGGAGAGTTCCCACTGGGGTGAGGGCTCTCCGGGGCCCGAAGCAGGCAGAGGAATCGGTTTTCTGGTAGAACCTCACGGTGGACCCCCGCACATACAAGCGGGAAGCGGGGCCCTGACTGGATGGGTGGGCCGCCTGCCGCTCCAGAGCCAGGGCTCCGGCCCCCCCCCCCCCGCCCCGGGAGCCCCCAGACCCCAGCGGGGGCTCCCGCCCTGCACGACGGGGGCCGTGGGGGGTGGGGGCGAGCGTCCGGCCGCGGTCACAGCTGCAGCAGGCCGTGCCAGCAGGTGACGGCCGTGTGCCTCAGGCGCAGGGCGAGCGCGAGGAGCCGGGCCCGGAGGTCCTCGAGGGCCAGCGTCACCCGCTCGGCCCGGCCGCAGTACAGACCCAGCACGAGCACCAGCAGGAGACACACGGACAGCCGCAGGAGCAGGGAGCCGCCGCGGGACCTGGGCCGGCCGAGCGCTGGGGACGGAGGGGGCCCCGGGTGAGCCCGGGGCTCCCTGCTCCTGCGGGGCTGGCGGGGAGGCTGCAGGGAGGGTGGTGGGTCCCCGGGTGCCCCCCGTGGTCCCCATGGGGCGTGGAGCCCCCCCCCCACCCCGCCGTCCGTCTCCCACCCCTGCCTGGGGCCTCTGTTGGCCCTGCCTCTGGCACCCTCCCTTGGGACAGGAGTAAGGGGGCAGGACCCCAGAGGGGTGCTGTTGCCAACCGTGTGTGTCAATGGGGGGGGACCTGCTGGAGCCACCGGGGGTGTGGCGAGCGTGGCCTGGGCACGGGGTGTGGGGGTGTGGGGAGGGCTCAGACTCACCCTTGGTGGCCGTGGTGGACTCCCTGCTGGCGATGTCTGCGGAGGAGAATGGAGACGCGGTTGGGCGGGCAGGCCCCGGCTTGGGGGCGCACCCGACCTCAGCCTGCCCCGCGCCCTCAGGGCCTCGTGTGCCACGCCCACCCCCCAAAGGAGCCCGAGAAGAGCCGGGTCGGACGCAGCCACCCCGTTTCACAAGGGGAAGGTGCAGGGCCCTCCAGGGTCTGTCCCAGCCTCGCTGCCCCAGGTTCAAGCTGCCGGGGCTCGGGGACCCCGAGAGGCTGGGCGCTGTTCTCATGGCCTGTGCAGTGTGGGGTGTGGTGACCCCACGGGTGGCCGGGGGGGGAGCCTGTAGAGGACCCTCACTCCCGTCCCGTGCAGTCTCCTGGGGGGGCCCCGACCACCCCCGGACCACCTGGGCCCCGGTGCCCCATCCATAGAGAGCTGTTGGGAGGCTCCTGGGGGTGAGCGCGGAGGCCAGGGGGCTGGGCGCAAAGAGCAGGCAGGAGGAGCCTTGCAAGAGCCCCCCGGCATCGGGAGAGGAGTGGGGCCGGGCCGGGATGCTCGTGACGGGCCATCCAGGGAGACCCTAACACGTGTTGGGCAGAGAGTTTCATCCACAGCTCGGCAGGTCTCAGGAAGTGAGGTCTTGCCGGGGGGGCTGTGGTGGGCAGAACGTAAGACGCCCCGTGATTCCTAGCTCCCTAGTGTCCCTGTTTTTGTGTCGTCCCCTCCCCGGTGTGGGGCCCGTGACTTGTTTCTACCCAAGAGAATACAGCGAAGGGGTAAGGATTCTGCAGCTGAGATGCAGGCCCCAGTCAGCTGACTTGGAGTCCCCTCCAAAGGGAGATGATCTTGGGTGGGCCCGACCTAATCAGGAGCGGAGGGAGGGCCTGGTGCTGCTCTCAGAGGTGCAGCTGCTGGCTTGTAGAGCTGCCAGGACCTGACTTCTGCAAACGGCAAGGGAGCTTGGAACGGACGCAGGCCTCAGATGAGAGGCAGTCCCGGGCCACACCTGAGAGCCAGGCCTGAGCAGAGCACAGGCTGCACCGGGTCCACGCCCCTGACCCGTGGGGTCACTGCAATAGTCACTGTGGCTTGCTCGAAGCCTCTAAGTCCGTGGTCACCCGGTGTAGACAGAGGATACAGGGGCCGGTCCCAAGCGAAGGGCCGAAGCAGGCGTGAGGTGGGCGGGGGGCGGGGAGGGCGGCGGCGGTGAGGGGCTCTGGGGCTGGGGCCGGGAGGTGGACGGTGGTGGGAGCAGCTGAGGGGCGCTGCAGGGAGGAGTGGGTGGGCCGCTGGGGACGCCTGCCCGCCGGCCTTCCCTCGAGAGGACGGTGGCGATTTGGGCAGCTGTGGATTTACTGTTTTCCTGCCACTTGCTGTTCCGTTGACTGTTACTCTGTGTGCAGACTGACCCGTGGGCCTGGGTTTCATTGGGGTCATCGGGGTCCCTTCAGAGGGCCTCCTGCGGGTCCCAGGACACGTGTCCCCCTGCCCCACCTATCCCCGGGCCTGCTGGCCGCGTTCTGCCCTTACAGTGGACGGCCACCTCCGGGGGCTCCCGGAACCGCACGTGCCTGGCGGTCTTCTGTGGCTCGGCCCCGCGGCTGCGGCGCTCCGGCCGGCTCTGCCTCAGGATGGAAGGGGGACACCTCTTGTAGCCCTCCTGGGGGGGGGGACGCAGAGGGGAGCCGTGAGCCCCCGGGGCGCGGGAGACGAGGTGCCCCCCGTGGACCGCCCCACCTGCAGCCCCAGCCCCAGCCCCCCGGGTGACCGGTGGGGCCTGGAACAAAGCCATCGGGGCCGGCCCAAAGGACGGCGGCTTTAGTGGTGCCACGGCTGCGGTCCGTGGCCGCACAGGCCCGTGTCCCCTGGTCACCAGTCCCGATGGTGTCTGTAGCAACTTTTACGGGTCGGTCATGATGAGGACGACGGTAACTGTGAATATCCACCGAGGCCTGTCTTCACGGCCGAGCCGCCCACACAAAACCTCCCTGAGTCCCAGCACGCTCATGCCCGCCGCTGTCCCCCTGCCCCGAGCCGGGCCTGTTCGAGGTCAGTACCTGGCGTGGGTCACACAGCGGGCCTCTGTCACTCCCCCGTGGACGGGGTGATGGATCTGAGCATGAGACGGGGGCTGGGGACGGACAGAGCCTGGACACAGGGGCCCGCCCAGGGGCCACCCTCCCACCCACAATGAGTTTGGAAAGTAGAGTTACCGGACTGCTCTGAGCCTCAGTGTTTCCATCTGTAAACTGGCCACAACAGGCCGTTCTGAGCCCAGGCAGGCCCCTTGCTCAGTGGCTCCCGGCTGGGGGGCCCTGGCGGCACAGAGCCTGCTGCCGGCCTTCTGGGGGGCACACGAGACCCACCTAGTCCTGGGGTTTGGCCCAGCTCGTGGCTGTCCCCTCTCCTCGTTGGGACGCCTGTGCCTGCGGCCTGCCCGGCCTGGCGGTGAGCGCCGATATTAGGTCAGGACCCGGGTCTGAAGTTGGTTCCCACTTTGCCCTGGCCTGGGCTTCCGCACCTGCACCCTCACAGGACACCCTGGCCCTCCTCTCTCCATCCCCTCCTCCCCTGCTCGTACACCCTCCTCCCTGGGCTGCGAGGGGACCTTGCCAGGGAAGCATCCAGACTTGCTGCTGCCTCACTCCAGAGCCCTCCGTGGCTCCTGCTTCCTCTGCCTCCTCCGCTGTCTCTCCTGGTGCAGACCTCCCGGCCCGCCCTCCCTGCCCTTGCAGACGGCACGCCGGCCCTCCACCCTGGCCGTGCACCTCTGCCGTGTCCCACCCTGCGAGGCTCCAGCCCTCTCTGCCAGACCACACCTTTGGAGAACTCCCCACCCGGTGATTCCTCCCCTGGGGCCGGGGACAGCTCAGGGCAAGGGCAGGGACCGAGCCTCCCGCCCCTGCTCCCCCTTCCCGCCCCAGCAGAAGCCCAGATCGCTGAGCCTGGGATGGGGGCTTGTCCGGGACCCTGCCTTACCCTCCCTGCCCCGGGCTGCGGTGAGCTCGGAGCGGCCTCTTCATTCTTTCTGGTCTGATGTCGCGTCTCTGGCCGGGAGTCGGGGCTCAAGGTCTGCCCTGCAGTCCTCATTTATCGGAGCATGGTCCTAAGACAAGCGAAGACGTTGCTTATTGTACAAGCGACCCTGGTAGGAGTAGAATTCCGGAGGGGATTCTCCTGTCAGCCCCGCCCACGAGGAGACGGGGCTGCACCCTCCCCGGTGGCCACAGGGTCCCTCATCGTCAGCTTTCACGGCGGCCTAACGTCCCACAGGTTGCCGTCTGTAATTTACAGCCGGCCTCCGATACTGGGTGGGCAGGAAGTTTGCATTTTATTCTTGTCGTCACACTGTTCGGAGGCCTCGGGTAAAGTTGCAATAAACCTCTTGCTTCCCCCTTTCACGGGGGAGACTCTGGGGGTGAGCGAAGGGCCGGCACTGTTGGGGTTCCCTGGGGCTGGGGGCGCTGCTCCGGAGGGTCCCGTCCTCCTTGAGGGGTTCGGGCTGGTGGGGCGGCCCCTCGGTTCTGCACAGACTCTGTCTCCGTCTCCCTCCCTCTCTGTCCCTCCCTCTCTGTCCCAGGTTTAACTCGCTTATTTATCAGGTGTCAGGTGGGAGCCCCCCCCCCCCCCCGCTCCCACCTGTGAGCCTGTGATTGCTAAGCACCTGTCGTCCCTACCTGTGGCCCTTCTCGCGTGGGTTTTCTTTCGCAGACTTTGAAGGGCTCTTGACTTTTGAGACCTTCCCCAGCCCTTCTCCGGGCACAGACCCCGCCAGGCACCCGTGCAGGTGAAGCCGGGCATCGAGCATTAGTCCTTTGAGGGCGCTGGGAGCGGGGGGCGAGGGTGGGCCCACCCCTCATTGCACATATGGGGAAATGGACGCGGGGCTTCCCTGGCCACGCGGACACCGGGGGTGGGGTCCCTGCCTCCGGGGCCACCCCACCCCCGCGAGGGCAGTGAGGACTTTCTGGGGGATGTGCCCTTTCCCTGCGGCTCTTGGGGGCGCTGGGCCTTCTCTGGCCAAGTGCCTTTGCCTGGGCCGCCGTCTGCTGCTGGGCGGTCCCCCTGCCCTCCGGCTGCCCGCTGCCCCTGCCCCGCCGGCCTCGCCCCACGGACGGTCTTGTTCCGGTTCCGCTCCCCCTTAAATGTCATCTCCTCCGAGAGGAAGCGGGGGCCTTTGCTGGAGTCCTGGGCTCTGTCCTTCTTTGGCCCGGTGACCTCGTTCAACAGCGTGACTGCCCTGGGCCTCAGTTTCCCTACCCCGTAGCACAGGGGGAGGCGAAGCCTGCTCTTGGTACCCCCTCCTGCCCCCCCGCGGGCCTCCTCCGGCCGCCCGGCGGGCCCCCACCCTCGGGCCTCTGGCAGCGACAGTGTGTAACACGAGTGCTCTCCACTCTGAGGCCGCTCGTGACAGATGGGTGATAAAGGGTGGAAAATAGCTCAGGCCTGGGGCCTGCAGTGTGTCACCGCCGCTCCCCTCCCCCCGCCCCCTCAGGGCGGGCCTTCTCGGGCAACAGCCTCTGACCTTCTTGAGGCCACACTTGCTTCTCCCTGGGGGTGGGGAAACTGAGGCCTGCCAGGTCTCAGAGCCCCGTTGGGACGGGGCCCGCCGGTGGCTGGAGCCTTGTCTCTGGTGGGGGCCTGCCTGGCTGGGCACAGGTGGGCCTCAGGACGCTGATCTCCTGCTGAGTCCCCGGATCTCCTGCTCCAGGCCGGGTGGGCCCCGGGTGCTGAGCCGGGAGCCTCAGGCCCTCCCGCCCTCCCTTGCAGGAGCGCAGGTCTGGCCGAGGCTGTGCATCAAGTCCCCGCAGAGGGTGGGGGTTGGCCCACAGGGGCTGAGCCTCTGCACCCGGCCCCGGCTCGCCTCTCCCGCCGACCTCCGGGCGTGTGTGAGGCGGGCCGGGCCAGCTCCAGCCTGGCCCAATGCCTCCGACGGCACCGAGCCCCCCCGGGCTGGGCCACCTGACCTGCCGTGGCTCTGTGACCACCCGGTAGGCTTGTCACTCCCTCCCCCCACAACCCGGGCCCGGGCCGTGCGCCCCGCTCAGTGCCCCACTCCTCCCCACGCCCACTGACCACCCACCGCCTGCAGGAGGTCTCCGTCCTCGCCGGGGGTCCCTCTGAGACCCCCCATGTAGTGCAGTCCTGCGTGGGGAAGGGGCCTTCCTCAGCTCTGACCTTGTGGCGGGCGGCCAGGTCAGCAGCCACGCCGGCTCCCTGTCACCCCTCCCACCCCGCGCCGTGCCTGTCCACCCGCTGGACCCTGGGGTTCAGGCCACGGAGGACCTGGCCGGGTCCCGTAGCCCTGGGGAAGCTGAGGGTCTCCTCGTGCCCCGGCCCATCTCCAGTGAGAGGCCTGGGGTCCCCCCGCTCACCTGGGGCTGGTGACAGACACCTCCTCCAGGGGCCTCCGGGGTTGGCGCAGGTGGGAGAACCGTGGCAGGACGTCACCACACGGAGGCCGGAGCCACGAGCCCCCCCCCCCCCACCCCGTTCGCACACCACATACACGCACAGCTCCCCACACCCCCGTGCGTGCCCACACCGCGTACACATGCCCACCTGGGCTCCTGCAGGCGCCGCACCTCCGGGTGACTCGCCCACCTGCCTGGCCCCCCACCCGCGGCCGATCGGAGCCTGGAGCCGAGCGGGAACCCGAGCTGTCGCGGCTCACGAGCCCGCTGAGAAGTTTCCATTACAGCAGCGGGCAGTGGCCTCTGGAGGGTCTGGCCGCCGAGGAGGTCATCACAGCGGGGCTCGGTGGCCGTGGGTGCTGTGTGCCCTCCCCCTCCCCCGAGCGGCGTGGCCGAACGGCGGGGGCGGGGGGCTGAGCGCACAAGATGCGAGCTGCACCTTCTTCCGGCCGGAGAAGCGGACAGGAGGCCACGGACACCCCGAGGCCGGCCTCCCCGCGGGAGGGCGGGGGCTCCCGGGCCCGGCCGGCCGCCCCCAGCCCAGCACTCACAGCGCGGAACAGGCTGGCAGGGCCCCAGATAACACACACTTCTGATGTGAGCAAGGGGAGAACCCCTGGGGACGCCCCCTGGGCCGGCCTCTCGCTCACTGGGCTCTCCTGCCTGGGGTCGGGGGCACGGGGAGCGGGAGCTGTCCTGACAGTCCCCAAGGACCCTCCCCCAAGTCTCTGCACATGAGGACGTGGGGCAACAGCAGCTCAGGGTGATGGCCGGGTGCCTGCCGGGCGCAGTGGGGTGCTCTGGAATGGCTGACCTTGGCCTGGAGAGCCCCAGGCACATGGGAGCAGGTGGACCCCAGCCGTGGCCACAGTGAGACCCAGGGGGGTCACCCAGCCCGAGTTCCAGGCCCCCGTACAATGGTGGGCGTTTGCAAGCCATCCAGCATGTTGTAAAGGTGGAGATAACATGCCTGCACAGGGTAGGTGCCCAGTGAACGGCATGTTCTGAGCTGGAGGGTGACCCACGTGCACAGTGGGCCAGGATGGGGACTTCCTCTGATCGGATCAGCTCAGAAAAGGGCCGGTTCCCTGAGGGTCCCGGATGCTGGGGCTGGGGCTCGATGACCCGAGTAAGAGACCATTCCCTGCTCAGCTTGGCTGTGCCCACGTTGACCTACCCTCAGCAGCACCCTCGGGGGCCTTTGGGGCAGGCGTCTGTGCCTGAGCCTGCTGCCCCTGCAAAATGACAAGATTCCTGGCCACGGGTGGCTTCTGAAGGGACTGTGCTTGGCTCATCACCGGGGGAGGTTCATCGAGACCCCGTGCCCCAGCTTTGTGGTGGGAACTGGCCAAGTCCCCCACTTGACCCACAGACGGCTGCGCCCCAAGCAGGAGTGTAGAGGGAGGGCTGGCCGGGGTCCTCGGGTCAGGCCAGGCCACGGAGGAGGGGGCTCAGAGCGCCAGGGAGTGAGAGCACCCACCGCCCGCACTTTTCAGACAAGACTTGGGGTTCAGAGGGGGCTGGTCCACCTCCCCGCCTGCCCGCCTGCCCACGGCAGGTTCTCTCCTGCTCTCTGGTTGGGAATCTTCTCTAGCAGCTTCGTTCCCAAATGGGAAGTGAGCCTCTACTCACCCCCTGAGCTGGGATCTCACCTGGCTCCCCCTGGGGCCGTGAAGCCAGGCTCTGTGGCGTCTCCAGTGACAGGATGTCAGTGTGGTCCCGGCCCAGGCCTGGCCGTGGCGCCCCCCCACCCCACCCCCCCACCCGCCACCTTCCCCCAGAGAGACCCAGTCCCTCCAGCCTCTTGCCGCTCTGGCCTGGTCCGCTGCGGGGCGGTCTGTGGCCGGCCTGCGTCAGGCCGCCTGAGCTATAATTACCTCTCCCCTTTGGCAGAAATAGCAGTGACCCTGCGGATAGGCCGCTGGCAGAAGAGGAGGGACTGGTGTCCCAGGCCCTGAACACAGGCCTACGGACAAGATATGGGGTCAGTGCCCCGGCCCTGCCCTGCTGGCCCACATGCGGGCTCCAGCCTGGCAGCCCTTGGGAAACGTGGATTGGCCTCGGAGGCGGAGTGGGGGCGGGGACGGCAGGAGGGTGGGGTGAACAGAGTCCGGCCCCTGCCTGACCCCGCCCCAGAGTGGGGCCCCAAGGCGGAGGGCGCCCACCCTGCTTCTCACCCCTGCGCCCCTGCGTCCTGCTCTGGGGTCCCAGGAAGAGCAGGCAAAGCATGGACCCCATGCTGCCATTTGGGGTGCACTGGCTGAGCCCCATATTGGCCCGGCAGGCGGGGCTGGTGTTCAGGTCAGAGGGGGGCAGCAGGGGTGAAGGCACCTGCATTTCCCAGGGGCCTTCTGGGCTGGGGGCTCCTTGTGTCTGAGCGGCAGCCGTCCCCCATTAGCAGATGAGGAAGTGCCACTCAGAGAGGGGAGGCAACTTGCCCAAAGCCACACAGCCCAGGGGTGGCAGCCGGGCGGGGTCTCAGTGCCGCCCCCCTCCCCCCCGCCGCCGCCGCAGCTCGCCCCAGCTGGCTCCTGGTCTGCGGGCACATATGGCCGCCCGGAAGGGGTGAGGCCCGAGGAGAGACCACCCCCACCTCCTGTCTCTGTCGGGAACTCAGGCAAAGCTTCGGGGCCCCCAGGGTGTCCAGGGAGGATGGGGGCTGGGAGGGGCAGTGTGGGCCGAGGAATGTCCCAGGGTCCCCTGAGGGCCACGCAAGCCACGGGGCCTGGAAAGCAGCATTTGTGCACACTGTATACAGAGGCCAGTGAGGTGCTGTGTGTGTGGGGTGGGCCCGTGGGCGATCTCCGCGCTCTGCAGCAGACTGTCCTTGCAAAGGGTCTGATGGCAGACGCACTCGGGTCTCTGGTCATGCTCAGCTCTGCCTCAGAGGGCAAAGCAGCCGTGCACAGGATGGACCGTGGATGGGCATGGACGGTGGTCGGGACGGACGGTGGATGGGCTGGACGGTGGTCGGGATGGACGGTGGACGGGATGGAGGTTGGACGGGACGGACGGTGGTCGAGACGGACGGTGGATGGGACAGACGGTGGTCGGGATGGACGGTGGATGGGACGGACGGTGGATGGGCATGGACGGTGGACGGGATGGACCGTGGATGGGCTGGACGGTGGTCGGGACGGACGGTGGATGGGCATGGACGGTGGACGGGATGGACCGTGGATGGGCATGGATGGTGGACGGGACAGACGGTGGATGGGCTGGACGGTGGACGGGATGGAGGTTGGACGGGACGGACGGTGGTCGAGACGGACGGTGGACGGGACGGACGGTGGACGGGATGGACGGTGGTCGGGATGGACGGTGGACGGGATGGAGGTTGGACGGGACGGACGGTGGTCGAGACGGACGGTGGACAGGACGGACGGTGGATGGGCTGGACGGTGGTCGGGATGGACGGTGGACGGGATGGAGGTTGGACGGGACGGACGGTGGTCGAGACGGACGGTGGACGGGACGGATGGTGGATGGGCTGGACGGTGGTCGGGACGGACGGTGGATGGGCATGGACGGTGGACGGGATGGACCGTGGATGGGCATGGACGGTGGACGGGACGGACGGTGGATGGGCTGGACGGTGGACGGGATGGAGGTTGGACGGGACGGGCGGTGGTCGAGACGGACGGTGGATGGGACGGACGGTGGTCGGGATGGACGGTGGATGGGACGGACGGTGGATGGGCATGGACGGTGGACGGGATGGACCGTGGATGGGCTGGACGGTGGTCGGGACGGATGGTGGATGGGCATGGACGGTGGACGGGATGGACCGTGGATGGGCATGGATGGTGGATGGGACGGACGGTGGATGGGCTGGACGGTGGTCGGGATGGACGGTGCACGGGATGGAGGTTGGACGGGACGGACGGTGGTCGGGACGGATGGTGGACGGGACAGACGGTGGATGGGCTGGACGGTGGTCGGGATGGACGGTGGACGGGATGGAGGTTGGACGGGACGGACGGTGGTCGAGACGGACGGTGGACGGGACAGACGGTGGTCGGGATGGACGGTGGATGGGACGGACGGGGGTCGGGCATGGCTCTGTTCCAGTAAAGCCCTTTTCACCCTCATTTGTAAAAGTCAGCTGGGCCGGTCGGCCCAGGGAGGCAGCTGGGCGGCCACTGCTCTAGGGACAGCACCGCGGAGGGCCGGGGGCAGAGGGCGTCCCGCCTTCCTCTTGGCC